>NC_053414.1:1554516-1700016 GCF_016859285.1 Xiphias gladius | reverse complement strand
AGTGTCCGGGTCTGCAAAATAATTGGTCCCAAAAAGCTTGATACCTTATTAACTCTCATTTATTGATCATGACATAAATGGTTATGTACTTACACATCACAAAAAGTTCTACATTGAGGTTTAACTTTGCTATCGAAGGAAGTGACATTATATTTGATGATCTAAAGAACTTCTGGATTATGGAGACATAAAATATACCAGCAACATAGGATACATATTGGATTTGTAAATACTTTCCCTGTGATCATACACTCATATATAAATAGCTGATAAGCTTAAGCTTTCTTCTGGTTGTCTTGGTTTCTTGTAAATATAATTTTTATAAGATGTGACTTATACAGATATACAATATTTTTAATATTAGGGAGATTCCTTGCTTTTCTATCTGGAAATACTTAATTGAATAAAAAATCTGAGATTTTCATGCTGGATGTGCACTGGTTTGTTGGCCAGTGGTCAAATAATAAATGTCAATATTCTTTTGGCAAAAACACAGCAACACTCGTCAATAAGTTAATTAATTGCCAGATATGCCAAAGAAAGATCAGCACACACTCAACCATATTACAGAAATACACTAACAGTGATTCAAAGGTAACAGTAATGATGTGTCTGAAAAAAAAAAAAAAACTCTAAAGTTTCATGTTACACTCAAAACATTTAAATAGATCACAGCACTACAGATTCTGGTATATTCCACAGCAGAGCAACACAATCAGTACAACACACTTGGTGCAAAGAGGGTGCTGTTGTTCTTTTTTTCTTTTTGTTTGTTTTCTTCAGAAACACTTTCCCTTCTATTATAATTTTGGACATGTAAAGATTGCAACATTCCCAATAAACCATACATCATATATTTTCTTTAAAAAAAAAAAAAACATCTCTCAGTTGCAGGAAGAGTCAACCATATTATCACATCATGCTTATTAATTTTCACTTCTGCTGGGAATAGTACTAGTATTTATTACCACAAATCTTACTTTCAGTAGAGTGTAGAGTCTTATCTACCAGAGAAAGCCTTGTGTTGTCCAGCAGACAGCTGCAGGAGACTGTAGTTTTTTCTCAGGAAAAGGGGTTGTCTACATGCTGACTGGACAACTTGGACACCAGTGTTTCAAATTTCTGATCATTTTATCCACCAGGTAAAGAGACTTCTTACTCCAAATGCTGGGTAAAATTTTCTGGGAACAGTCCCTTTTGAGCACCAGCTCCGAGAGTTAACCAGTCACTTTCTCTGATTCCTGTGAGCCAGCCAGCATCCTGCATAAACAACAATAACAAAAACACCATTATCAGCCTGAATTACTGATAATATTCCATTTGTTTGTACCTTCCAAAAGGCTGCTGGACTTTAATTACTGGACTTTAACATGTCACCTCACCTGATCCTCTACTGAAGCAGTTGGAACCACCAACACCACATCACCTCTCTTCAGTTCAAGTTCGTCTGAATTTGCAGCCTCAAAGTCATGCATCGTCTCCACCTGCAGGAAGAAAAACACCACCAACAATTCTGCTAAAAACAGACTGAGCGTGTTTACTATTTATATTAAAAAAAAAACCCACACAGCAAGTGCGTATATTTTTTAAATTGGCAGCTTTAAGTGTTAACAGTTAGCATGTGGAGAAAGTCTCACCTTGTAGAGAAAGTCATCAGGGAGTCCCGACGCTCCACCAGATGGACTCATGTGTTTGATGGCCTGATTTTGAGATGTCACACCGTTGTCACTGACTGTGGTGGGAGAGATGATGTCAGCATCGCGGTCATCATCACCTTCATTACTGGAGGCAGGTTCAATCACCACGGAGGGTATCGGCATCTTTTCCTGCAGATTACAAACAGCATTGCACTCTCATTAATAACCTTTTACTTTGTCTCAAAAACATACACACAACACAAAATGTATGCACATACAGACGATTATAAAAGTAATTTTTCAAATTGAACTTGAACCCTGTTCAATGTTGTGGGGAATTTAAGTCTCATACAAAAGTTTTGTGCACAATGAAATATTTAAGATTTATTATCAACAAAAGAAGAAAAAGATACAGGAGGTATCCACTGATACATATTTTGGTGATACAACAATACTTTGTATTTGTTGATGTGCAACAAAGTCTAATTCTCGAAAATAACTTCTGACTAAGATGGTATTTATTAAAGTACACTGACATTACACTTCCAGCCCTCCATTTGGGCATGCACAAAAAGATCTTAAAATAATATGGAAAGTAAAACTGGACAGTTTTATAAAAATAAGGAAACAATAATGTGACAGTTATTGTAATATAAGTTATGGTCTAAGTCAACAAGATTTAAATAAATCACTGCCAATAAATAAAGTTAAAATAATAAAGATGCAGAACAAAGATTATTACTGAAATATTTTTTTATTGTTTAACTTTGCGCTTTTTTTTTTTTTTTAAATGAGTGAGTCATATACTGGTGCATTAATGTTTATAATGAAAGTTGAGTGATGGTTACCGATGAAGCTGCTTCACCTGGGGGTGTCCTGGCTTCTTCAGCAGGAGGAATCTGTCGGCAGAGAGAAATGATTTCATTTTACAGTTAGAGTACTGAGTTTACAGTATCTATTGGTTCCAAAGATTTTGCTGCAGATTAGATTACAATAATTCATGTTCATGAATATTACATAGAAAACATCAGTCTAAGCTCTGTATTTTGGGACACAAAATGTACTTTGATCAGAAATAAATACAACTTCTAACATTAATCTCATAAAACACATTCCCATCAGTAAGATGAAACAGCACAATAACCTTTACTTAGAATTTGAGCTCGATAATTGTTATAACTTTTTTTTTTAAATCAATATTCAGTGTTCTGTGTGTTGGCATCCAGATTGTTTTTGTGTTCTCTTTACTCTGATTTTTTTTTCAAGGACTTATAAACATTAGACCGTTAAACACTTTGGTTATTTACTGATGATAAAGAATAACTACAGTAAAATGACTAACCATAATCCTCAAAGCACCAAACTACAAATGGAAAAAAAAAACTCACAACACAGATTTATACAAAGTGAAAATTGCAAATGAAACCAAAAACAAGGCACATGAAATGGTGGATACAAGTAACAGTGTAAGATAAACTTGACAAAATAACAGATTCATAGCTATTATTTTTAAATACTTTGTGTATCATCCAAATGTAAATTACCAAAAGTATTTTTATTATTAAATTAATTAATCACTGCAGACAAAAATACTATCAAAATATTTAATTTGTTAATAAATGACAGAAAAATGAAAAGCTAACTAAAACTAAAAAGAGCAGAGCAACCATACCTCACCAAGTTCTGGCTTCTCAGAGCTGGGAGATCCAACCGTCGACTTTGAAAATAAAAATCTCATTTAGGCCACAGACATGCTCCACGCAAGTACGCAAACACAAATGGCCCAGCTGCCATGAAAACACGACCGCGGGGAATAAACTCAACCTGTGTTATTACACATCGGTGGAGATGATCTATCTTAGTCATCAAGGAGGCAATATTGGTGAGTTAAAGCTAATCAGAGCATTTCCATGACCACCACAGAAAACAAACACAAATCACTGGAGGACTGTGTACTGCTGTGCTTACTGCACTGAAGAAAGAAAAAGGAAAATAAGCAGATTTGATTTGTGATCTTTGAATTGCTCACTAAGGAAGGACAAAGATTTTCTGTATTAATAATGAGTTGACAAGGTTCTGCTACAGCTCTACAGAACTGGTTTTGAACCCAAAAGAAAGGCGTTGCTTTCTCTTGTTGTTTCATGCCATAGCTATCCTAGCTGCAACGCTCAGGTCGCAGCTAGCATTTACAGTGTATTTTAACACACCATAATGCGTCAAATTAATCTTGCGTAGCTTGAAGCACGTCTGTGTCCTTGCATGGAACATAATTGTGGCCTTAATCACATTATTCCATAAAAATAATTAATTGAAAGTAGAGATTCAGTAATGAATTCAACATCTAAATATGTGAATTAATGATTTACATTTTACTAATGATATGATCAAAAGACGATGGCAATGATGGTGATGATGATGATAATGGCAACGACAAAGAAGATGAGGATGATAATAATGGTGATGATGACGATGATGATGAGAATGGTGAGATGATGAAAATGATAATCCTGGTGATGAGGAAAATGATAATAGTGGTGATGATAATGATGATGATAATGACGATAATGTTGGTGATGATGGTAATGATGATGATAATGGAGATGACGATAAATGTGGTGGTGATGATGATGGTAATGATGATATGGTGATGATGACGTTATTGGTGATGACGATGATCATGATAATAATGGTGATGATGATCATGGTCATGATTATGGTGATGATGACGTTAATGGTGATGACGATGATCATGATAATAATGGTGATGATGATCATGGTCATGATGATGGTGATGATGGTGGTGGTAATGATGAGGATGATGATGACGACAATGATGATAACGGTGATGATGATGATGATGATAACGGTGATGATGATTATTATGGTGATGATGATGGTGATGGTGATGTTGACGATGACGGTGATGATGATGATGATGATGATGATAATGATGATGATGATGATGTGATCTGAAATGGCAGTAGTGTCATTTATGAGTTATTGGGATCAACATGTCCACTCACAGCAGGCTTCTCCTCCTTCGGAATGCCAGAACTTTCTGCTTTATCTTCCTCAGCAGCAGGGGGCGCTGCAGATTCCTCCACCTCACCAATAAGTGGAGCTGGATGTTCATCCACTTCACCAGTAGGGGGAGATGGATATTCATCCACATCTGCTCCAGGAGGGGAAGCTGCAGATTCGTCTCTAGCAGGGGGGGCTGCGGGTTTGTCTTGTTCCTCAGCAGGTTCTGTCAAGGCAGCAGCTTGTGTCTCTGAGGCTTCAGAGACCTCAGTTGATTCAGCGCTAACTTCATTCTTTTGCAAAGGAAGACTGTGATCAACTCTCAAACCATTCAAGTGTGGCAATTTGGCCACTGACTTTTGCATGGAATTCGATAAAAGGGTCAGAAATCTTAACAAGAGCGTCCACCTGTCTAAATGGACCAGTCATGAACACTACTTCAGCCTTCATGTCAGCTCATTTTCTTCATGTCATATTTCATAAAATTTTAAGGCAAGTTTAAGTTAAAAGTAAAGTTTAAAAAAAAGTTAGTTACAATCAGAAGAAAAGTTATCAGAATAAATTTATGAAATAACACAAAAAACTATTGATCAAACAGAAAGAAGAAATGAATTTGTTGCAAATGTTTACAAAAGTCCACAACAAACAGATTATCAGATAAAACTGCTCAATAGAACAATAAATGAACAAGATTAGGTCAAATCCTAGTATATGGCTGGACCGCATACAGTCAATCTACAAAATTGAGGACATACAGTATGTCAGCTGCCGAGCAGTCAACTAAATGAGACACATAGAGAGGTGTGCTTGTGGACGGAAAGCCTGATCTTAGCTACGGAAATTAGCTAATGTTTGTCCAAAAAGTCGCTAGATTTGTTGCCAGGTGCTCTTTTGAAAAAAAAAAAAAAAAAAAAAGTCACTATAGGACTCTGAAAAGTCTGCAAATCCAGTGACAAAGGTGATAAATTGGAATCACTGCCTTTAAACCCCCCAATGATTACGTAACAGAAACTGTGCGAATTCATTTTAAAAGAGCAACGGCCAATTGGGAAACTCTAAGACTCGGCCAGCCAGCCAAAGGTGTAACTTCAGCACTCAGTCACGCGGAATTCGGCTGACCAAATTTTGTAACTTCATCACTAGGTCAGTCAGTAAGCGACAAACATTCGTTTATAGGGCTCACCCCACTGTTGCAGTCCAGCCAAAAAAATTATAAACCATTCAATATCATATACATATATTACCTTCAATAAAATATTGCACATGATATAGTTAAACTTAAAACTCACCATCTTATTAAAATCAGCAAAAAATGATGGTGCAGAAGCATCCTACAGAGTGCATGTGTTAAAATGGAGAGGAGCAGTTACAAATAAAGATCAAGAGCCACAAATACAAAATGATTTAACATTCACAGAAGAAAGGGAAGACTGGGGAAGACACAACATTAGGATCTGGGATATTAAGAGATGAGACATTAAGACACAAGACATAAGGAGACAGGATATGAGGGAATGGGGCATTAAGAGAAGGGACATTGCAACAGCAAACAATGAAAATCACATTTAACTAAATAAATAATAACAAATAGCATTTGTGTCAATAAAGCTTCCTGTGGACTGAATTAGAGCAGAAGAACTGAACTAGAAGATGTGATAAACACTGTAATGAAAAACACGTAATTCATCTCTGTAAACTGTATATTGCAATGTTTCGTCTGGACAATGAGACAATGATAAGAGACAGGACTTTAGTAAACAGGAAGTTAAGAGGAAGGACATAACTGGGAAAAAGGCTTCTGAGAATTTGATGATGTATGCAAAAAGTTTAGGTCACTGTCCTCTTTAATAGAAAGTCACTTTGGATATCTTCAGTGACTTCTGACCCCTGTAGTGACCCTCTGACCCCTGTTTGAGTTTGGAGAAGGAATTTTATCCTGATATGAAGAGCTCAATGCCAGTTTTTCTAACAATGGTGGAAACACAACTTCTAGTTGTCTTATAACATTTGTCCTAACTATGCTTAAACACAGTAATGTGGTCATTAATGTACTTGTCATGTCTATATTTGATCTTTGTTCTCCTTCGAAATTGTTTTAAGTAGAAATTTAAACTCAGAGTTAACTCAGATCTCATAGACTGAAACTTCTAGCTTGAAAGCTTAACAGTAAAAGGAACAGCAAACAATGTGAATCACATTAAACTCAATAAAAGCATTGGTAACAATAAAACTCCCTGTAGACTGAATTAGATCTGAGCAACTCAACTAAAAGTTGTGATAAATAACAACACTGTCATCTGAGCAGCTGAATTGATCCCTGTAAACCGTAAATTTGAATATTTTGTCAGGAAAATGGATGCATACTTAAGTTTATTTTGAAAAATTACCTGTGAAAATCCATTAAATGCATTGTTCACCTAAATTAAATAACAGAGACACAAGTTAGTATTAGAAGCCTTTAGGTAAGACGACTAAATGAGTTTTAAAGAAAAATGAAAGTATGGAATGAACAAGCAAGCAAGACAAAGCAAGCAAGAGGAGAGGCAGGAGGAGCTCAGGCTGGGATCCAGGTTTCAGGACAACTACTTTCACTCTGTCATTCTGTGGGAGGGTAGAAAGCAGGGAAGGTGTTCGACTGATTTCTAATCTACTCTGTGCTAATCTACCACACTGAAGAGGGGAGGAAGTCAAATACCTCTTCCTTTTCTGTATCTAGATCTTGGTACAACTTTCCATATCTCCGGTTTGCCGCCTCATCTTCGGATATGTCTGAATTTTCTGGCTCTTTGTGAATTCTGGGAACGTTTACATCTTTAATTCCTTCTGCTGCTGTTCCACAGATGGACGCAGAGTTTAGTTGAGCGACAGAAGACTCGAAGCCACTGCTGTCACTAACTTCCTGCCAGGATGTGATGTTGAAGGCAGGACTCTCAGTCCCTGAAGAGGCTGCTGGGAAACTGTTGGCAAAAGGGTCTGCATTCCAACCAATCCCATCCCCAGTGACTATGACCCCACTTTCTCCTGAGGTCTCAGCAAATGGATCAAATTCAAATCCACCCCCCTTGTTTCCAGACTTTGTTTCAGCAAAAGGAACTGAATCAAACGCACTTCCTCCCTGTGTTTCAGCAAAGGGATCTAAATGAAACGTACCTCCTCCCTGGTTTTCAGCAAAAGGGTCTGAATCAAACGCACTTCCTCCCTGTGTTTCAGCAAAGGAATCTAAATGAAACGCACCTCCTCCCTGGTTTTCAGCAAAAGGATCTGAATCAAACGCACCTCCTCCCTGTGTTTCAGCAAAGGGATCAGAATCAAACGCACCTCCTCCCTGTGTTTCAGCAAAGGGATCAGAATCAAACGCACCTCCTCCCTGTGTTTCAGCAAAAGGAGTTGAATCAAATGCACCCCCCCCCTTTGTTTCATCAAAAGGATCAGAAACAAATGAACGCCCTCTCTGTGTTTCATCAAAAGGATCAGAAACAAATGTACCCCCCCCCTGTGTTTCAGCAAAAGGATCTGAATCAAACACACCTCCCCCTTGTGTTTCAGCAAAAGGATCTGAATCAAACACAAGTCCAACCAGTGTTTCAGATGGAAAATCTCTTTTGTCTCCTTCCTCTCCAGTTTCAGAAAGGCCTCTGTGAACTGATGTGAGATAAGTTTGTTCTCCTGGCAGCTCTTCTTCAACTAAATCATTTCTGTTTCCGTCAGCTGTGTCGCTCTCTGGTGAAACTTGTTCTACTACTTTAGACCAATCTGCTGCTACACTATCAGCTTCACCTCCCCAACCCTCTGAGGCAGTCACTGGGGGACGATCTTCATATGAAAGGTCATCATCAGCACTTGCCCAGCCTCCCCCCTGACCTCCATCAACCCACTCCTCAGCAGTCTCATATTCAGACCCAGAACCATCTGGAGACCTGGACCACTTATCTCCTCTGTCCTCTGTGCTGTCCTCAATCTGTTCACCATACTCATTGGTGAATATAAGTCCTGGGGTGGATTTCCTGCGGTGTTCCTGCCCTGCTACAGCCCCCTCTGAATCAGCCTGTCCTGTCTCATGACCTCCGACTGCAGTGGCATTAAGGTTGGGGTTAGTTTGAGAGTCCCACTTGCTAACCTCATTTTTAGCTGCTGTGGCTGCCTCACTGTCCTGAGGAGGTGTAGCTGTGTCTCCACCTGGCTGACAGCCATCTGCCTGGGGCCAACCCTGAGCCCCACCCTGTGCCCCGCCCAGCACCCCATCCGGCCCTACAGCAGGGGCCCCAGGGTCACCAGGGGCCTCGGCTCTTGAAGAGGCATCTCCATTTGCTGACATTGAACCAAAGTCTGCGGACCAGTCGGCGACGAAACCATCTTCTGCCGCCTGCTTGGGAGAGGCAGGGAATGAAGGGTTAAAATTTTCCCAACCCTGGTCTAAACCCACAGAGTCAGACTGGAGGGTCAGTGAATGGAAACACAGAGCTGTTTTCCACACAAAGACAAAGTGCAGTTGATTGATGTAAGAATCTGGAGAGTTGTTGCACAAAGACACTGATCATTGCTGCCATCAAATAAATAGATATGCGTCTCAATTTTCTGTCTCTGAAGATTCTCAGTCATCCAGGTCATGGTATTTCTAAGGGGTATAGAAAGGCAACTGGACTTGCTTAACACCCATTCACACAATGACTCATGTGACCCTAAAGACTTCCATGATGGCCGGGTGGGTCGACGACTCACATGTGACCTCAACTGCACTCTAGGTATTAACGATCCCACATTAGGGTAAATACCTGAGTCTCCCCACCAGTCAGTTAGAACTGGAGGAGCTTTTCGGATGAGAGGTGAAATATCTACAAGAACCTCGAGCAAGTCCAGTTGCCTTTCTATAGCACTTACAAATCTCAATTTTCTGCTTTATAAAATTGTTGAGTTTCTGACTTTCTTCAGAAAGACACATTTACTGTGAAATCTGAGTAAATTAAGACTCTTTCAAAAAATAAAAACATGGCAGGTTTTTCTCACCAGTAGTAAACTAGGTGACTATTTTTGTAGGAAAATAATTCATCTGCATCAATGTCATTCAAATATATTTTGAAAATCAACAGTGCAAATGTACATATTCAAAGAAAAAATAAGGGCCAGAATAGGAAAAGACATTTGTTGATCATTTTATCTTTGTGGACAGTACCAGCTAAACAAGGTCAGAAGTCAAATGAAGTGGATGAGTCTGTGAATACACTGATGTACTTCAATGAACAGTATCATTGTGCAGACACTGACTCTAGAATCGTAAGTGATTTATCAGGTTTCATTGATGATGAAAAACATAACAGTGGTGTTGTGTAACTGTGAATACTTACAGGCTGAGCTGTTTGGGCATTTGCCTTTAAAAGATAAAAACAAAAAGTGATGAAATGGTTCATATCTGCAGAGACAACCACATTGATCTGTTATATTTAATCATTATTTTTTAGAAAAAATACTAATTTGAAAAGATACTCGACCGAATTACCTTTCCATCCCCTAATCTCAGAATAAGTGAAACTTTACCCTCAATAATAATCAAGTTTCAATTTAGAGATTCAAAGATCTTCTTTGTGACTGAGTAAAATTATATACTAAACAGTTCTAAGTAAGACTGAAGACTACTCACCGACCACATATCCCAAGGTACAGCTGTCTGAAAACAGTAGAGCACATGTTGTTAATGTGGCTGATCATCATGCATTTTATATAGATTAACGTCAGTAACACATAAATATTAGATTAACATCGGTAACAGATAAGGGTTATTTGAAGCAGCTCCTCATGAATCTTAGCTCAGTTCTCAATAAATCTTGTTCAAAACTGATCACTGAAGGGTTTTGGGTTTTTTTTGTAGTGATCAGCTTCGGTCTATCAGGCAGCAGTCAGTCGACAGTCCCTTCTACTGAAATTTAGTTTTTCAAACTGTTCTTCATTCGTTTTAATAAGACCACTTTATTGGTGCAGCATGTTCAGGTGTTCAGGTGGACACTCTGGTTCAACCTGCTGCAGGTGAAATGTCAATGTTTTTGGTCCTGGTGTCAGTTAATGAAGAGAACCTGTGGTATCGGCGAAACACTTTCATCTGGCTGAAAAGCATCAAAATCCAAGTCAAGAAGAGATTCTCCTGGCCGTTCATTGGGCTGTGGACAACAACAAAACAAAAACAGTGAAACAGGTGGATACAACACACTGTGCATATTATTTTTAGTTAATGAACACAATGAACACAGTGTCTGTGTGAACCCCACTGACCTGCGATTGTGAAGGTGCTGGTAAAAATTCTCCCCCAAATAGGTCAATGATCTGCTCCTCTGCCACCTCCTTGGTAGGTGTGACCTTTGGTGGTGGAGGCACCGGAGGTCCCTTTTTAAGCTGCCAGAAGACATGACAAGCCATTACCAAATCAACTCAGAGCAGTTTTAATCAAGCAGCAATTCTATACTTTTTCTGATTCAATTTACTATTTAATGTTCAAAATCTAAAAAGGATGGACGGCCACATGTAGACGATACAAAAACATTGATACAGTTCAACATTGCAGTTATTAGTCATTGTTCTTATATTATACATTATTATATGTATGAGTTGTGAAGTGGGAGGGGCCACTGGTTCCCAAAGTGTTTTTCCCCCTTTCATATTATAATTGTAATTTTTTTCTTTAAATGATCTCCTTAATGTTACTGAAGACAGAAACTCAGGATAATGTAACGACCACATAGGCTTAGGCCGCTAGTTTTCATGCCTGGTGTGCCTTTCCATGGAGAAGAGGCCAGTCAGAGGCACGAATTGGAACAGTTGCGAATTCAAAACACTTCATCATTACAGTTGTTAACAAAACGTTGCACCAAAGCTGCTGAATTCTGTCAAAACTGAGCAAAAAATTTAAAAGTCAACTCATTTCAGCTGCAGATTGTGTTTACAGTCACTATCAACACTGTACTCTATTGCTCTTGCCCAGCATTTGAAACTTGGTTATTGAATGTTTCTTGAAAAAAAGCACCTTGGGAGTTGTAGTTAATGGAGGATTAAGCAATTCTAGATAAAGACTGTTTATATTTGAACTCAACAGCAAAATGCAGAATCCAGAGCATCTTCTACAGCATGGATATGGATACACTTTGTCATAGGTGAAGCAAAAAAAAAAACATAATATATAAGGTCATCAAACGAATGAAATGCACACAAACCCAGCATCCAAAACAGAATGGATTAAAAACTAGTGAGTTAGTTGTTTAGATTGTTTTCATAAAACTACGCTCACAGAAGAGAGAACCATAGGTTTGTAGCTAAGATAATAAGGAGGGTGGCGTTACCTGGTATAGCATTTCAAAATATGCTTCAATCCAAATAATTGCCTTGCCTGTTTGCCGGCGTACCTGTTGCAGATTCCTGCCTTCCAATGGACTTTGCCCTTACATTCCATTCCACTTTTGCTTGCTTGTTTTAATGATTAAAGTAAATGTGAACTGTTATATTATATCTTCTGAGTCTCTGCGTCATACTTTTGAGTCCTGCCTGTATTCTGAGCCCTGACAAAAATGAAGGGAACTTTTGCTTCCAAAACCAGGGGTACCTGAAATACCTCCTCCCAATTCATAACCCTACTATTATTCACAGTAGTAACACACAGGCGCTGCCTTGGTAAGGATGCAATATCTTAAATCCAACATGCTGTTATCTTTTCTGTTACCAGAGGTCACAAAGGCGCTCTCTCATGATTACTCTATCTAGATGCAGTGGTGGCACCATCACCTGGTGTCAGAAAAGATAACAACATGTCAAACCTTAGGTTAGAGAATACTGCTGGTTGTTGCAGTGGAAAAATAAGACACTGTTTAGTGCCACCACTTTATCAATGTTAAATTTGTCAGGTGACGTTGCTCTCATTATAGCCATGATCAGCATTTATGACCAAATCTATTATTTACTCCCTCCATACTCCGACAATACAGAAAAACATGTAATTGAGATAAATTAAATCACGAATGCTGCGGCAATAAAACACATTATACGTGATCACAGAAAGCAGATGAGGACTTAATGGAGAGCTGAGTAACTGGCTATGTCTGCCTGCAGTCGAGGTTGTGTGACAGTGAAGTTAAGAATGTTAACAATGTTAAACGGTTTGTGATTTTATTTTCTAGTGAATTGGTGACTGTTTCTCAGCTTCTCAATTGAGTGTGAGCTCAACGCCCCCCTACTGACAATATACTGCAATATATGCTATGCTGCGGTACAAGTGCAGTGCAACCAAAGCTAAGGTGCGATGCTCTCAGAGCAGGATGGGACACTTTAAATTCTACCACTTATACGTCTCTCCATGTCTAAATCTCATACTTTTCAAGGATATAATCTGTTCCGGTGGATCACTAATTAATTCATGAACATTAGTTCATAATGATTAGTACTGCAATATATCAGTATTTATATGTCTACTTTTAGAAAGCTCCTGTGGCCCCTTATACAGGACAAGTGACCCAATGTGGGCTGGTTACCCCCATGTTGAGAATCTAGAATGTGTTCCTTCCATCCATTCAATGATGATTACTCGCACTGGAATAAATGTATTATTTCCGTAGTTTTGATTTAAAAAAAGGCTATTAATCTAATAAAACTAGTTGTTTTAGTTGTTTCAGTAAACCAATGCTTCTTTCCTTGACTCAAGAGATTCTTAGTAGAGTAACATTCATAATTTTCTTCAGCTAATCAATAAGCTGAGTGATGAAACTTCCTCTAGTATCAGAGATGTTAATCAGAAGGTGACAGCTGTCATTAAATCTATGAAAGCTTATTAAGAGGAAAATAGTATTATACTAGTTTTGTCCATCATGGCTGGAGGTTATGACAAGATTTATACTGGGTTGATGTGATGACATCAATATGACACAAGCAGTCAGACAATCACACAGATTGTTAATTTGACCACTGAAGATCAGTGTAACATAATACTAACACTAAATTTCACTGCATTCCCACATCATCAGTTAAGTTGGTGTGTAGTATCTCAGAAAAAAATCCAAAGTGTTGACAAAACTATAAAAATAAGTTGTATAAAATCTTTTTAAAATTACTTTAAAATGATATGTATCCACTCAATGAGCACTTTATTAGTAACACGTGTACACCTGCTTATTCAAGCAATTATCCAATCAGCAAATCATGTGCAGCAGTGCAATGCTTAAAATCCTGCAGATACAGGTCAGGAGCTGTAGTTAATGTTGACATGAAACATCAGAATGGGAAAAAAGTGTGATCTCAGTGACTCTGAACGTGGCATGCTCTGTGATGCGAGATGAACTTGTTTGAGGATTTCTGAAACTGTTGATCTCCTGGGATTTCCATGCACAACAGTCTCTAGAGTTTACTCAGGATAGAGCCAACAAACAAAAAACGTCCAGTGAACTACAGTTTCGTGGACGGAAACACCTCGTTGATGAGAGAGGTCAGAGAATAGTCAGACTATTTGGAGCTGACAGAAGGGCTACAGTAACACAGATAACCATTCTTTACAACTGTGTGGAGCAGAAAAGCATCAACACGTCCAACCTTTGGGCGGATGGTCTACAACACCAGAAGACCACGTTGGGTCCAGGTCAGCCAAGAAAAGAAATCTTAGGCTGGAGTGGGAACAGGTTCACCAAAACTTGACAGTTGAAGACGGGAAAAACGTAGCCTGCTCTGATTATTCTGGATTTCAGCTGAGGCAGCAGATGGTAGGGTCAGAATTTGGCGTCCACAGCCTGAATCCATGGACCCAACCTGCTTTGTGTCAACAGTCCAGGCTGGTGGTGGTCGTGTAATGGTGTGTAGAATGTTTTCTTGGCTCACTTTGGGCCCCTTAATAACAATCAATCATTGTTTCAAAGCCACAGCCCATATGAGTTTTGTTGTTGACCACGTAATTCCCTTTATGGCAATCTCCTAATGGCTACTTCCAGTATGATAATGCACCAGGTCACAAAGCAAAAAAAAAAAAAACAAAGTCTAATAATGCCAACACAGACTGTAACAACCACTCTGAACACTAGGAAGAGGCATCTTTAAATTCATTGCAGACAGGAGACTAATAAAACACTGCAGAGGTTCACTGAATGTGAAATGGTTACTTACCATGAATACACGAACAGGATGGAGACACATGAACAGATGAACAGGATGAAGACATCACAGGTCAGTGAGACAAAAGACTGAAAATGCTTCCAAGGAAGCATCACAATTTATTTTAATGATCTGACATCTTAAACCTCAAACACACAAAGAACTAAAACATGACATATTCTGATTCTGTTCTACTATTATGGTAGTGGATGATGTATTTTAAAACACTGGTTCCCAACATGGAGTCACTGTTACCCTGTAGGGGCCCAAACATCTGAGGGGTCAGTCCTCCACTCTGTCCCCCTCTACACAGCAACACTGTTCATTATTGTTTCATGGCTACTGGACCCGGGTCTGTCACGGCTCTGTCATGTAAACGTCACAGCTCTGTCATAACTCCGTCACGGCTCTGTCATGGCTCTGTTGCTGCATTGTCATGGCTTTGTCATGACTTGGACACATATGCATCATGTTTTTAATGTCAAGTAAAACATTTCTAAAGTAGAACATCTGTTTTTGAGAGGAAACATTTCTAGTGTAGGCCACCGTTACTTTGCCGACAGTTGTTTTGTTGTACAAGAATAGTGAAAACACATTTAGAGACCATTTAGAAGTTATAACAGCTGCTTTGTGTCTGTACTTTACTTAGTTTAATTAAAGTCTCTTTTATTTAAATCATCATTAAAACAAACAATCCACTTGCCCACTGAGGATTGGGAATGTTTGGTGTCATATTGATAACCATTTCCTCTTTAAAAGCTATAACCCACTCTGTTTAGCTGAGTCTCTAGCTGTAGCAGCAGAGTTGTTTTCTGCTGTTGTCAATTTAAAACAGATAACACTGATGCTGCACAGGCTGCTCTGTGTCTAAAAGCACCTTAATACTGAACACTGGTCCACTTTTCTGGCTGTTAGTGTACAGTACACTGATGTACTTCAGTTTAATTTTTCACTAAATTTTTAAGGATTAATCACTCCAGTCCAGAGATTTTGACTAAATTTTCAGACACAGAGTTAATCTTTACAGAGGAATGATTGCTTTCTGTTATTGAAATGTTGCAGAGCCATCTCATTCCATCCATATTTTGAGTACATTTTTGCAGCTGTAACTTCACTGGTCCTGCTGCAGTGTTGCATCATGAGATAGCAGAGTCTATCCACACTCAAACATCCAGGGATTTTAGTTTGCAGCCACACATTTTTGACTACTGTTTTAAGATTATTTTTACAGAGTAAAAAACAGTCCAACTCATCATAAACAGCAACATCAACGTGTCAAACTGATTTAAAGCTGATGGATGAGTCTGTTACAGAGAAGACTGGGAACCAGTGTTCAAGAAACACATTATGACTTCACATACATCACATACATACACATATTGGTCCAAATACGTTTGACAAACATGTAAAAACTATTGAAGTCTAACACTGAAAGTCAGATGTCATGACCTGAGCAGTCAGTAGAAACATCAACTCTACTGTATATAACAACACTGGTGTTATATATTTACTAAACACACACAGTTAAACAGACAAATGAGAAAACACTGATGTTACATGTTCACTCACCAATTGACAGACAAAAGTGCGCAGCAAAAAAAACAGTCACAGAATGTTACTGTGAAGTTTGAACAGTCGAAGACACTTATTTCTGATTAAAGTAAAATTTATACTTAATATACGTAATTGCATCTGCTGGTAAGAAAGTCATTTTGCTGTTATCTATCACTATTATATCATCTATCTATCACCATTATATTATCTATCAATCACTATTATCTATACATTTACAGAAACTGTATATATCATTTTGTCCAGATCAATAATATCTAACCTGTGATGTGAATCTGGATCCCGTTAGGATTAAATCTACCAGTGATGGAGATCTGGGGCAAGTCAGGATTACATCTACCTTTGATATGGATTTGGATCCAGTTAAGATTAGATCTACCAGTGATGTGGATCTGGATCCAGTTAAGATGAGATCTACTTGTGATGTGGATCTGGATGCAGTTAGGATTAGATCTACCTGTGTGGGGGATTTGGGCCGTGGTGGTCCAGGTGAGACAGGACGGAGCATATGATTGGAGCTTGCCTCTGGACTCTCAGGTGGACTCTCATCTTCTGGTGGTGACGGGGTTCTTGCAAGTCGTAGTGGTCCTGAATCACTGAGTGATGAGACAGAAACCACATGATCACATGACGTAAAAGTCTTCTGATTGTCTGCCCAATTTTATAGATTTAAAGTTAAAGTGATTCTTAGGGTGAAAACTTGTACTTACCTCGGTGCTCCTTGGATGGTGAACATTTTGTCAGAGTGCTGCTCTGCCAGTTTGGTCATCACTTCATACAGCTGCCTGCACACCTGGACAGGTAGAGAAAATTAAAAGTTACTTTTCAGTCCACAGAAATGGGTTTTATCCTTCTCTAATAAAAACTATAACATCCCACAGCAATCACTCAGTTCAGCTTTGCATATAACGTGAGATTTAACACTTTACCATCCAAAGAAACACCCCTGCCCAGGGAAGATGTTATGTCACAAAGTGCCCTAACCTTATTGGTCACAGAGCTGATGTCTGCGATGGTTCAGACTAAACACTGTGTGTTTGACTGTTGTAAAAACAAAGTAGTGAATCAAACACAAATGAAAATCTCACCAGAGAGATCTCTCTGTGGAATTTTGCCTCCAGACTCGTCACACTCTTGTAGGTGCTGATGTAGAAGCCAACCCGGCTGCAGAGCAGAAAGAGAAACATTAGTTGGTGATCGTGTCTGATTCTGTGTCATTATTACTATGTCAACTTTTTCTGTCCATTTTTACAATCTAAGCCAATCACAGATTTTGACTTTCAGTGAGATGGTGATGATTTAATTGCACTGTCAGTATTATTAGATGCTGAGGCAGGTTTATTATCTGTGTTTGAATTAGTCACATTTTGTGTTTGTGAACAAACTATGACAATTATTAAAACTCTGCAGCCTGAAGGCAAAAATACAAAGAGATCAACAGTGAGTATGAAGCAGTAGTTCAGGCTCCTTCAAAGGCTGCATTTTAAGACTGAATCTGTCAAAGGAGGAGGAGGCAGCTGGGTTTACAGAACAGTGACACAACTACAGCATTTTTTTTTCTTTAGGAGCTCATAGTGCACCCCAGACTGTGATCTGGCTCACCCGTCCCAGAGAGTCGGCAGTTCATCCTGCAAACCCACGTTCAGCTCATCAAACACTTTCTGAGCTTTTTTCAGCTCTTCTTCTGCCTGCGAAAAAAACAGTGTTTAACTTCATACAAAACCTGGAGAGGTAACATATTTGACTGTATTGTTATGTGTCACCTGAAAAGGTGGTATATCCTACCTGTGACCTCTGAAGCCTCCATTATGTTTAATCACAGACAGGTGGACTTACCTTCATCATCTTGCGGTCGTTCTTCATGCCAGACGCCTGCAGAGTTTCGACATGATGACGAGCGCTGTCATAGTCGATGAGTTTCCGACTTCTCTTGGCCACACGAGTCTGAAACATCCCAGAGTTTCAGTTTTCAGAGTTTGGATCAAAGTTTCAAATGTTTTTAATAAAAAGACAAAGTGTTCAATACCTTGAGGTCTGGGAACTGTTGCAGGTACGCGTCCAGGTTCAGCAGCGTGGAGTCCACCAGTTTGTTATGGAAGTCTTCCCACAATGCATCGGAGTCCTGTAGAAAACAAAAAACAAATCACGTCGTCACAGCAACACATTGAAAATAAAATTATTCTGTAAGATCTAAGAGTGTAGGGGTCAGTATGCCCAGGTACCTGCTTACCTTTACCTGACACTGTACCTGACCACAACCTGTCCCTGCCCCACCTGAACACCTGTGTTTTACACTACTGTCTCTGTCTCACACCAGACCAACTGTGTCTCTCACCTGGACACCTGTGTCTCTCATTAACGTCTGTGTCTCACACCTGGACACCTGTGTATCACTCCTGGACACCTGTGTCTCACACTAACACCCGTGTCTCACACCTGGACACCTGTGTCCCACACTAACGTCTGTGTCTCACTCCTGGACACCTGTGTCTCACACTAACACCCGTGTCTCACACCTGGACACCTGAGTCTCACAATAACATCTGTGTCTCACACACCTGTGTCACACACTCACACACCTGTGTCTTATACCTGAACACCTGTGTCTCTCAACTGGACACCTGTGTCTCTCACCTGGATACCTGTGTCTTACACCTGAACACCTGTGTCTCTCGCCTGGACACCTGTGTCTCACACCTGAACACCTGTGTCTCACACTAATATTACTTTCTAACCCTGCAGACACTTGTGTACAGGTGTTGCCCTGTCATGTTGGTCGTTTTACAATTCTAACCTTCCCAATGGTCATGACATCGTCTTTTCCATGCCAGTCTGGTTCGTAGACTTCATGCAGAGACTGGGTCAGGTTGATGGAGGCCTGCTGCATCCCTGCAAGAACAACACAGTCAGCTAATACACGCTGTCAAGGGGATTTAACTTTTGTCAACTTTGCTTAAAGGAAGTGGGGCCGACTTTAGTGAAATGTGTCCTAGATCTACTGCACTCTATACCATATGATGTATGATGTATATGATATGCACTAAACACATATGTTGAATATACAGTACTGTGCCAAAGTTTGAGGCCCTTTAGATGTCTAGATTCTTCTCCATCATCAGTCCCATCAGGGAGGCGTCTGATCAGTCGCAGAATCTTTCTGCAGCAGGACAACGAGCCTAAACATTCAGCCAGAGTCATAAAGCAACAGAAGACACTGAGACAGTCTAAATCCACAGAATAACTGTTGCAAGTTCTCCAAGACGCTTGGAACAACCTACCTGCCAGGAACCCGAAAACTGTTTGCAGGTGTACTGAGGAAAACTGGTCCTGGTTTAAAGGCCAAGGGGGTTCACAGCAAATACTGATCAGATTTTTTTCTCTTTGAATGATCACGTTGGAAGACGTTCACTGAGATATAAAAACTAATCATGGCTTTATTTTAGAAATAATCCTCACTTTACTTTCAGAGCCTAAAACTTTTCCACAGTACTGTTTATGATATATGTGTTTAATGTAAATGATTTATGGTATGTGTTTTATATATATGATGTCGGATATGCATGGAGCTTTTATATGACACTGAGAAATAAAGACTCTTTCCCACCTTTAATAGCAGACATGTAGGCCTTCATCTCCCTCTGCAGCCGAGAGCCTTCAGACTAACAGAAAGCACACACAGAAAGACACACAGAGCACTGGTTAATAACACACTCTTTTACTTTGGTGCAACATGATGGCTTCCTGTTTTTCTTCAGAAATCTTTCCAGGTGTTTTTCTCTTCAACAACAGGTGAAGCTGCAGTTCGTGTATATGTCAGTCAGACGAACTGAACAGAAACACAAACATTTCTGATGGAGAAAAGGTGAATGTCACTGAAGACTGACTTAAAACAAACTAAACTAAGGAATCCAGTTTCAGCAGTGTCATCTCACTGCCATTCCTCCTGTAATATTTCTAATAATAATAGAGCCTGAGCCAGTAATCCTACTCCCTGTGGAGGAAGTCTAACATCTAGTGATACTTTTTTTGATTTTTTGTGTTTCTTATTTTCAGTCACACAAACATATAGACTCTATAGGTGTTAAAGTCAAATAGAGTAGAGTTCATTTTATTCATATAGCCCCAAATAACAGAATAATATAAAACCAAAGTGTTAGACCCTACTCAGTATAATATTATTTACAGAGACCCAACATCCCCTCATGGGCGAGCACTTGCTGACCGTGGCGAGGAAAAACTCCCTCATTTTGCTCCCCTCATGCTCCCCTCAGGATGAACTGCTATAACTATGATGATCCACTGAATTTTACTCTGGCACCATAATCAGGTCAACATTTTTATTTGTCCAATACTTTGGTTTATCAGCCTCAGCTGTAGTGTTTGTTGTGTTGCAACAGCTGGTGCTCAGTTGAATCAGGTGTTTCATTTAGTGAATGCATTTATTCATTGTCCAGCTGAAGCGTATCGACAGAAAAACAAATGTGATTTAATGATATAAGAACATCTCTTACCTCCTGTCTCCTGAAGTTAATGACCACTTGTTCAAACTGCTCATCTTTGGTCTCATCTGCTTTTCCCAGTTTCTGCAGCACCTGAGAAAAAAAAAACAGATTTCGAACTGCTGACATGAAATAATGAAGATGTGTTTTCTTGTTACACAGAAACTACTTAAAGATATTTTAGAATTTTTTTTTATAGTTGTTCAGATAGCCTTCCATTTTGTGAAAGATCATCAACATACATTTGACTGAGTGCAAGATAAAAGAAAAGAAGAATTGGTCAATACCTAGTATATGGCTGGACCGCCCTCTTACTGTTTGCTTCTCTCCTACTCTATATGCTCACATATACAGTATTTTAATACAGCCGAATTCCCAATAAAGCTGTTCTCCTTTACATGTTTTTCTGTTTCTGTTTTCAGACAACAGAACAAGTATAAAATCGTGATTGCAACAAGGCCCATTAAGACGACATGTTAAATAGCACTCACTTCCAAGCCATATCCAAGCTGCTGCTAAAATCACCATGCACATAAGTTAAAAACAACAGCTATGCTGTGATTTCAGCTATATTTACCTGTAAAATGATAATTCAGAGAGAGAGATAGAAGCTCATTCACATCTGTGTCAGCTGCCATGTATTCAATTGAGTGAGATGCATAGAGCGGTGTCCCTGTGGAGGGCAATACTGGCAATGCTCTTCTAAAGAAAGTACCTAAGATTATCCAAAAAGTCACTAAATTTGTTGCTAGGTGCTTTTGTGAAGAAAACGCTAAAGGGGTGTGAAAACTCTGTAAATCTGCCAATAAGGCGCTAAATTGGCAACTCTGCTTGTAAACGTCCCCTGAGGACACAATAGAAACTGCTTGTGCCAATTCATTTTTAAAGAACAACGGCCAACGGGGAAACTCCAGCACCTGGCCAGCCAACAAATGGTGTAAGATCAGCATTCAGTCACGTAATATTCGCCTGACCAATGGTGTAACTTTATCACTCAGTCACGGACATTCACGTATCAGGCCGGCCCCACTGTTGAGGTCCAAAAACAGCATCGGTAAACAGATTATTATCATCATTATATTAAAAGACCTGACAGCAGCATCCAGTGCTGTGATTTTAATTTGTTGGCTCAGTCAGGAAGTAAACAGGGCTAAGATATTGAAATTTATTTTTTTCAGCATAAAGAACATAAGAAAAGTATCAATCCTCAGTGAGTATTTAAGAAACAATAGATTTATTTGAAACAGGAAACATGCCTCCACATTAAAAACATTCAAAACGTGTATTAAAACTAATAAACTCTTAGCTGTGAAGCATCTCAGCTCACGGTGACTCCACCGTGTGTTTACTATTTAACTGCCCGACTGTCTAGGTTGTATTCCTGGATGATACCCAGTGACACCTTAGAGCAACCTGCTGAACGTGTCCCTGAATGCGACACAAAGGTGTTTATGTTCCAGCTGAGAGAAACAAATTTTATAAACAAACGATGTAACAGACATTACTGTCGGCTGGATGAAGCCATCAGAAACAAAACTCATCTCTATTTGTAATATTAACAGGTGATCTGCTCAAAGACAAATGCCATCACAAACTCAGCGTAACAAAGAGAAGCTGTGAAAAATGTGAAAAAAGCCTGACTGAGATAAAGTGAACAAACTAATTCAAACCTGATTTGAAACATCCACAACAAATGGAACCACAAAGCTCAAAGAGAATCAAACTCTTATTAAACTTGTTCGAACTCTTATCAAAGTCTCATCTAATGGAACAGAAACAGATTAAGAACCACGTAAGGTTTCAGCACCACAGACAGTTTTCACTGACAGAACAAGGTCATGTTTCAGCACCATGGACAGTTCTCACTGTCAGAACTAGGCAATGTTTCAGTGTGAAAGTAACATTAGTATGAACCATTAGTTTTATCGTGTATTCCCCATGTTGCTGCTAAAAGCTTTGTTCAGTCTGTGCCTATACTGTGTAAGTTTGTCGGGATTTATGTAGCTGAAGCATGTGGATATGTCATGCTAAATACAATTCAGATGTTCTGAGCTGAGGCTTCTTTTCCCTGGCAACTGTAACCTGACCAATGCTCCAATGCTGGTTATACTAGTGAGTGTCCAGTTTGTGGTGAGCTCATGTCTTTTTGCCAGTTGGTTAATATTAGGTTGTTTTGGGGCACATGGCCAATTATGTTCTAGTCTATTGTCTCTGGAAAAGCTATAATTAGTGAGAAGTTTTTTTTCCTCCTCGAAATTCTCACCTTGGCTTCAAGGCTGCCAGGTACCTTGACATTTATACTGCATACAATCTATTTTTAATATAGTTATTATTCTTCAAGCCATCAGTTTTTTGTTTTAATTACATCCAGAGTGTTTCAAGAGAGCAACCTTCTGTAACATCAGCACCACGGACAGTCCCAACTATCAGAACCAGGCAACGTTTCAGCACCACAGACAGTTTTCTCTAACAGAACAAGGTCATGTTTCAGCACCATGGAGAGTCCTGGCTTTCAGAACTAGGTAATGTTTCAGTGTGAAAGTAACATTAGTATGAACCATTAGTTTTATCGTGTATTCCCCATGTTGCTGCTAAAAGCTTTGTTCAGTCTGTGCCTATACTGTGTAAGTTTGTCGGGATTTATGTAGCTGAAGCATGTGGATATGTCATGCTAAATACAATTCAGATGTTCTGAGCTGAGGCTTCTTTTCCCTGGCAACTGTAACCTGACCAATGCTCCAATGCTGGTTATACTAGTGAGTGTCCAGTTTGTGGTGAGCTCATGTCTTTTTGCCAGTTGGTTAATATTAGGTTGTTTTGGGGCACATGGCCAATTATGTTCTAGTCTATTGTCTCTGGAAAAGCTATAATTAGTGAGAAGTTTTTTTTCCTCCTCGAAATTCTCACCTTGGCTTCAAGGCTGCCAGGTACCTTGACATTTATACTGCATAAAATCAATTTTTAATATAGTTATTATTCTTCAAGCCATCAGTTTTTTGTTTTAATTACATCCAGAGTGTTTCAAGAGAGCAACCTTCTGTAACATCAGCACCACGGACAGTCCCAACTATCAGAACCAGGCAACGTTTCAGCACCACAGACAGTTTTCTCTAACAGAACAAGGTCATGTTTCAGCACCATGGAGAGTCCTGGCTTTCAGAACTAGGTAATGTTTCAGCACCACAAACAGCTCTCACTGTCAGAACAAGGTCATGTTTCAGCAACACGGACAGTGGTTAGACTGTTTATGTAGCCAAAATAAAACTGTTATAATATATAACAATATTATAAGTAATTTATTTCAAATTAGGCTTATTTGAGTTTACTAACACACCTCACTGATATTAACCAGTAAATGTATAGACATACAGTGACATGTGTGTGTGTGTGTGTGTAGCTACACTGTACTGTATATTCAGTATATATGTGCAAATATGAAATATATGTATAGATACACAGAGAGAGAGAGAGAGAGAGAGTTTGGACATACTTTCTATCTATAGCTGTATTGATTGTTCAGCATTTATCAGCTTTAAATTCGGTACCAGTAGTCCAGCAGCCCTCACCTATAAATAAGCAGATAGCTTGTCTTTCGTCAAAAATGACGTCATCACGCCGCAGACAGTGCGCCCCCCCCCACCCCGACCTTGGAACCGGAAAACACCCCACTCATTTATTTAAAAGATAAGATTCATGCTTGACATGTTTCACCACACATGTGACGTCATCACGAGTCGTTCTGATCAGTGTTAATCCGCAGTCAGCTTCAGCCAATCAGAATGCTCTCCATCCGTTTCTAATGATCATACTGATTTTATGAGTTGATTTTATCGGACACATCATGACGTCACCATCTCAGTGCAGATCAATATGTGATAATCGAAAACGCAATAACAAAAATATCAGGAAGAGTTTAATAATATTAGAGAGAAACGCTGCACAGGCCTGCAGCCTCCAACCAGCTAGACATCCACTTATCCCTGTCCTCCTCCATCCGTTATTGACCCACCACCTTCATCCCTCCACCCTTCTCCTCATCAGCTCCTACCTTCTCCTGCGCCCTATTCAGCCGTTTCTGGACGTTTTTAGCGAAGATTCCCGTTTTGATTTCCGCCATGATGACTGCAGAGAGAGAGCGAGAGGCGGATTAACAGCGAGAGAGAGAGAGAGAGAGAGAGAGAGAGGGAGAGCGGTTGCCAGGGGGGAGGGGTGTGTGTGTGTGTTTGTGTGTGTGTGTGTGTGTGTGTGTGTATTGAGGGGGCGGGATTTAATGGAACAGTCAGCTGATTGGATTGTTTCAGTCCACCACCTTTCTTTTTTTAATTAAACTGAGCATCATACGCAGTATTTTAGGTTAGTTTCAGTTTAAATAAATATATTAATGCAGATATGTAAATGTCATAAATGTACAGACAGAGTTGGTATAAATGTTAATATAATCTGTCCAGATAAAGTCATCATGTCTAGCTTTAGATATTTTTAGTGTCTCAGCAGGTAATCTTTGTCTCTGGAGGCTGAAGCTGTTTGTGAAGGTATAGCAGACTATATACGTTTTATTTTTGGGTTCACTTTTTTACTGAAACTTCCAGTAAAGACAGGAAGAGACAGAACTTCATCAGTCAGCAGGTATCAGTTTAAAGACAGATGTTTCTTCACATAAATGAAACTTCATGTTTTAGTTTTGGTGCTGAGGTTATCTGAAGAATAAGATGGAAACTCTTTAATAAAGAGGGACATGTTTGTTCAAACGAAAAAAAAATTAAGAAGGGACTTCAGACTGGACTGGAACAAATTTTTTGACTTAAAATTATGTGATGTCCTTCGGAACATTGGGACAAGCCCAACAAGCCCCAACATTAAAGCTTTTTTTAAAAAGCTTGCAGCAAAGTCAACCTGACAGCAGCCAAACAAACTGCACAGGCAGGAGAGAAATGTGTGGGCAGCCAACAATAGGACATTATCACATTTAAACATCCGAATGTTCATACTTTTAAAAAATTATCTTTCTCCAGTTTAAATGAAAAACCTTTCAGATTATATCAGCTGTAAATACAGACTCCCTGCAGACAATCTCTTTCAGCCACCACCCACTGGGAACAGTGAGTGGCTACTGATGATCGACATCTGTTATCAGAAGAAAAGTCACTGCAACAGACTAAATCTGTAAGCCTCTGCCCTAAAACACACATGTACCACAATCAAACGAAGCTGATTGCAAATTTAAACTTTTCCTTGAAATATGTTACTATAGAAATACTAAAGCCAAGCCAAGATACAGCCAAGCCTCAAAATAAAAACAGTGCAGACTCTGTAAGTCTGTTAAAACACCGCCTACAAGAACTTTTGAAAAAACACCAATAGATTAAGAAATAAACTAAATCAGATTCTCGTTTGTGTTAATGTGAGAAACAGATGACAAGAAGCACGACAGCTCTCCAAAACTTAAAGAATCCATTCCGGCACCAGATGGCTGTAAAAATTTGGCACTGTTAAAACTCTTCTAAAAGTCTACAATTAAGAGACGCTTTCATGAATGTAAATACAAAAGGTTTACAAGGGGCAAACCACTGGTAACACTCAAGAACGAAAGGCAACATCAGACTTTGCCAGAAAACATCTAAAAAAACCTGCCCAGTTCTGGGCAAACATGATGGAGTCAGTGTTATGGAATGGGCATGTATGGCTGCCAGTGGAGCTGGGTCAATGGTGTTTATTGATGATGTGACTGCTGATGGAAGTAGCAGGATGAATTCTGAAGTGTATAGTTCTATACTATCTGCTCAGATTCAGCCAAATTCTGGAAAACTACTAGGACAGGGCTTCACAGTACAGATGGATAATGACCCAAAACATACTACAAAAGTAACCAAAGCGCTTCTCAAGGCAAAGAAATGGAATATTCTTCAATGGCCAAGTCAGTCACCTGACATCAGCCCAACTGAGCATGTTTTTCCCTTACTGAAGACAAACCTCAGGGCAGAAAGACCCACAAACAAGCAGCAACTGAAGGCGGCTGCAGTAAAGGCCTGGCAAAGCATCTCAAGGGAGGAAACTCAGTATTTGGTGATGTTCATGGGGTCCAGACTTAGGGCAATCATTGACTGCGAAGGATATTCATCCAAGTATTAAATATAATCCTTATATTTATAATTATGTTGGTTTGTCCAGTTACTTTCGAGCCTCTGAAAATGCGGAACTATGTATACAGTTAATGTGATATTTTTGTTAAACCCCTTGAATTAAAGCTGACAGTCTACAATTTAATCACATCTTGATGCCTTTGTTTCAAATTCATTGTGGTGGTGCACAAAGGCAAAATTACAAAAATTGTGTCACTGTCCAAAAATTTATGGACCTGACTGTACTTCTCCTGGCGTTCCATTGGAAGCTTTATTTCAGAGGAAAAAATTGATCGTATTGTCCATGAGACTGAAAAAATCTGTAACCTCTGCCATTAAAATGGTCATCGGAAAAATTATTGTGCTGTGCTCAAGTTGCAGAACAAGCACAGATTAGCTTTCAATTCAATTCCATTCAGTTTTATTTATATAGCACCAAATCATAATAGAGGTTATCTCAGGGCACTCTTCATATAGAGCAGGTCTAGACTGGACTCTTGATAATAATATTTACAGAGACCCAACATTCCTCCATTAGCAAGCATTTGGCGACTGCAGCAAGGAAGAACTCCCTTTTAGCAGCTAAAAACCTTGAACCGAACCCAGCTCTCTCGACCTGCTGGGTTTAGAGAGAAAGAGAGAGTTGGGGGGGACATAGCACAGTACAGGTAACACAAATATGTATAATAATGAGACTAATAAGAAAACTAATAATCATAATAGGGTGAATAATAATACTAATAAAACTAAATATAATAATAATAATGATAATATTTGAAGCAGTGGGGTGTTGAGCAGGATCATGGGGGCAGTAGGTGGTTTGCAGTCACAGATCCAGACTCTGCAGCACCAGGGGCAGAAATACCTGCAAAAAGCGACAGGAGGAGAGAGGACAGAGACAAGAAAGCATAAAACTATGGGAGAGAGAAGAAGCCAAATTAGTAAGGACCATTTATGCCATATGAATGCATACAGATGGAGAGGAAGAGGAGGAGAGAGGAGCTTGATGCATCAGGGGAAGTCACCCATCAGTCTAGGCCTACAGCAGCACAACTAGGGGATGGTTCAAGACCAGCCTGAGCCAGACCTGAGTATAAGCTTTATAAAAAAGGAAGGTTTTAAGCCTAATCTTAAATGTGGAAATTGTGTCTGCCTTTCAGACCCAGGAGCCTGATAACTGAAGGCTGAAAACTAAAGGTTCTGCCTCCCATTCTACTCTAGGAACCACAAGTAAGCCTGCGTACTGGGAGCGCAGTGTTCTACTGGGGTAATAGGGTACTATGAGCTCTTTAAGATATGATGATGCCTGACCATTGAGGGCTTTGTAGGTGAGGAGGAGGATTTTAAATTCTCTTCTGGATTTTACAGGGAGCCAAAGCAGTGAAGCTAACACAGGAAAAATATGATCTCTTTTCCTAGTTCCTGTCAGTACTGGTGCTGCAGCTTTCTGGATCAGCTGGAGCATATTTAAAGCTTTGTTGGGACAGCCTGATAATAAAGAATTAAAATAATCCAGCCTAGAAGTAACAAAAGCAATGAACTAGTTTTTCTGCATCTTTTTGAGAAAGGATGTGCCTGATTTTTGCAATGTTACGTATGTGAAACGAGGCAGTCCTTGAAGTTTGTTTAATGTGGGAATTAAAAGGACATATTCTGATCAAAGAAAACTCAGAGACTCCTAACAGTGGTGCTGGACGCCAGGGCGATGCCATCCAGAGTAACTTTATCATTAGATAAGGTGTTTCTAAGGTGTTGGGGGCCAAGCAGAATAACTTCAGTTTTGTCTGAGTTTAACAGCAGAAAGTTGCCAGTCATCCAGGTCTTTGTCTTTAAGGCATGCTTGAAGTTTAGCTAACTGATCGGTTTCACCAGGCTTTATTGAGAAATACAATTGGGTATCATGAGCATAGCAATTGAATTTATGGAGTGTTTCCTAATAATATTCCCTAAAAGAAGCATATGTTCAGACTAAGGGTAAAACTTCCTTAAGCAGCCTAGTTGGGACGGTTTAGATGAAGACATTGAAGTTAGTTGGTGAAGGTCGATGGGAGAGAAACTAACTATAGTCTGTGTGCTATGATGCACTCTAAATCCTGACTGAAAAATCCTCAAATAAACTATGTAAAAAGTCACAACTGTTTGCCGACAGCTTTCTCAAGGATCTTAAAAAGGGATGGCTGAAGGTGCCAGTATTGTGTGATACAGCAGCATTTGATTCATTTATCCTGGCATCTGCTCTGCATTTTTCTGAGAAAACGAACAGTTTCATATATACACACACCTGTATAAAGTAAAGTACGTCTGTTTTTCATGTGCCACTGTGTAATTTTGTGCTTCAGAGTTGTTTGAGGGTGAAGTTGCAAATGGTGTTACACTGATTTTGGACAATGATGTGGCTAAGGGACATGTCGGGGCTGACCAGTCAGCATGCCTGGTAGTTGTCCTGGCACCGTTTGGTAATGGCCTTAAGGAAAACAATATCCTGAAGTCTTTAAGGTGAACACAGTGACTAGTGCCATGAGTGCAGCCAGGCACAGTTCAGTCTCCTCGATGAATGCCAAGTTTGGGATAGCGCCACAGAATTTTTGTGTCGTCTGTCTCAGGTAGTGAGTTGGTGAGTGAGTAAGGATTCATTCCATTCTGAAGGTGCTGTTCCAGTCTGTTGTTCATGCAGATGAGGTGATTTCAATAGTCATGTAGCTTTTCACAGCGTCAGCCTTAGTTCCAAATTTAATTCACTATTATACTCAATTGGCTTTTCTAAAAGTGTTAATTGACCCACTTACTGTTTTAAATCACACCCTCGATCTTGTTCTGACATTACTCAATAAAAACTGACCATTTAATATTTCCTCAAAACCATCTTCTCACGGATTGCTGGGATCAGTACAGGCAAGGAGGACCCAAATACAGACTCACAGGTAGGCAGATAAAGTAAAGACACTTTAATAGTGGAAAAACAGGCTTACTGGCAGACAGATGAACAAGCAGGCAGGCAAACAAGCAGGCACAGGCAGCAGGTAACAAATTCAAAGGAAGCAGGAACGCAGGAAAAACACTAAGGAGCAAAAACAGGAACATGAGCAGATGATCCAACAAGGAACAAAGGAAGTGAACTGATATAAATAGTCCAAGGTTGATTAGTGAATGAGGTGCAGGAGGAGAGAGCTGAAGTGACTGCAGGGCAGATGATATATTGAAACAGGTGTATGAATGGGTGGGGCAGTCAGGAGAATGGGAACAGGGAGGAAAGACTGAGGACATCTGAAGGGTGAAAGGAGAATGGCAGGTCTGGGGAGAGAAGGGGAGGAATATGGCCTGGGAACCATGAGCAGAGGTTGAAGACAAGGGCCAAGGGTTACACCGGGACACCTCTTTTGCCTGACAGTTTTTTTTTTCGAGTTCACAATAATGGACTACACAGCATTTGGTAAAAAATTGCATTACCAGTGTCTACCTGACACTGGTTACTGCTGTAACCAAATTTAAGAATTTTATTTAAGAATTCCATTGTTATTTACTACAATCTCATGTGTCAATACAATGGAGGACAGTTATCTCAACTTTGCTCCCACACAAGTTGATGATCTTGTTAATAGTGCTGCAGCCTAACTGAGTACAAAACTCAACACTGTTGCCCTTCTGAAAAAGGAAGTAGTGAATCAGAGGAGGCTAGCTCTATGGTACAATTCACAAATGCATGCTTTAAAGCAGAAATCACGAAAGCTCAAGAGGAAGAGGATTTCAACCAATCTAGAAGAATTTAGCCTAGCCTGTAAAAATTAGTTTAATAACATATATAAAAAGCCCTCTATAATGCCAGAACAACCTATTATTCTTCATCAATAGAAGAAAACAAGAACAAATCCTGCTTTCTTTTCAGTGATTACGACAACGGCAGGTCGCAAAGATGGCTGCACCTGATGAAAGCATGGATTCCCCGGAAAAAAAGCTGCAGCTACAAAACCTCGCACAGGATCATTTAAAGTGTGGGGGTATTTTGAACAGATACCTATGCTCTGCAAATTGGAATTGGCTCATCACAAGAGCAAAAACCACTCTGCACAGTTACTTGAAGCATAAGCTTTCTGGAGCACTTTGTTTAAGAAGCAGCAACAGCAAGATCACACCATTTTGTTAACTTTTTATCCCTACCCAAGCCTGATATATTAGGATTATTAAAGGGTTGAACAAGTAATTTATGCACCGCTGCTGTTATGGTGATGTAATGTTACACCATGCGGCATCTAACGTTGTTACTCACCTATTTTATATTTTCTGTTTCCTTAAACTATGTATGAGTGAGAAAATGGCTTAAACTAATTTTACAGACTGTTTTTACAGTCTGTAAATAATTTCAAATATTTTCCTTGCTGATGCACAAATACATTTTCCAGTGATTTTCTTAACTGCATATTACTCCAGTGATGAAATAAATCCATGCTATGCCCATTTTAAGGTTAAGTCAAGTTCTTCAGTAAAAATACTGAATCTCCAGTTCAGGTAAAGGTTTACTATGACACATAGTGAATAAATTAATTTACATCACTTGCCATTTTTTAGCTACACCTGGATAAAACTAATGCAGTATAATACAACAGGTCTGCAATAAATCCTCCTTCACGAGAATTATAATGTCCAGTTTTTATTGAATCTGTTTAAAAAGACGTTTATTTATTTTAATGGTCATTTTGGAGGTTGTAATATGTGGTGCTGTTGAACTGTACTGGGTTATACTGAGAGGGGTTGATCCTAAATTCTTGTCAATCTTAATTCATATAAATGGGATGGACAAAATATCACCTCGCTTTATCTATGTGTACCTCGTAAATTAGCAAGTGAGTGTATATGTCACAGGAATCCATTTGAATTTGTGGTCCAGTATTTTCTGATCATGTATCTGACAAATAGGGTTGATTATTGTTATTAATATCACAACACAGCAGTGATGTGGAAATTTAATGATGATGATAAGATGATTAAATAAAATATTGAACTATTAATGAGATAACCAACACGTTTTGAACAGGTACTGCACGAGTTACAAACTCAAAATTGTAACTATTAGAGACAAAACTTCATCAGCTCCTTCCCATAACTGGCACAGATATATTGTCCAGTACAGTGGCCCTAGAATCGACTGTAACACCTGGTTTATCTTTAGACTGCTTCTCTCCTGTAGTTCTCTCTGAGCTTACTTCAACAGTTTCTTCATCTAAACCATCAACCAGTTATCATGGCCCACTCCGCTCCGTAGGTCATGTTTTTCTTAGTTTTTTCATTTGTTGCAGTGTTTCCTGTTTTATTTTTGTGTCACTAACTCTTCCTCTTGTTTCAGATCCCTACTTCTTGCCCTCATGTTTTTCTTGCCTTTGGGATGGTCTGCCCCACCCCTGATTTGTGTCACCTGTGTCTAATTGTCTCTTCTTTCCTAGTGTATATAGACTCTGTGCTCCCTTCCCCATGTGAAAGTTCGTCTTCATTCCTTGTGACAAGCGTTCCAGCCTTCTCGTAGTGCTAGTGTTCCTTGTTTTTGTTTGTTCATAGCCTAGTCTTGATATCGTCTTTGGCCAGGGCTTTTTGGATTTGCTTGTCTGCCCTGTCCTGCCTGCCTGTGTACTGACCTTTTTCCAAGAGTTGATTTTTGTGGAACCCAGAATTAGGCTTTTAAGGCTGCAGTAATTAAACCTCTTCTTAAACAACCAACTCATGATCCAGATGTTTAAGTTATATCTATAGACCTATATCCACCCTCCCCTTTATTTCTAAAATCCTCTAAAAAAATTGTTGTAAAACAATTATGTGATTATTTGCATAGGAATGGAATGTTTGAAGATTTTCAATCATGATTTAGAGTACATCATAGCATAGTAACAGCACTGGTGGAAAGTTACCCACAATCTTGTCATAGCCTCAGACAATGGACTCGTCTCTATACTTGTCCTGCTAGATCTTAGTGGTACATTGGACACCATCAATCACAAAATGGTATTACAGAGACTGGCACATGTAATTGAGACTAAAGGATCTGCACTAGGCTGGTTTAAGTAGAACCAGAGTAGAATGGGAGGCCTACTCTTCAGCTATCAGGCTCCTCTTTTGTGGAACCAGCCCTGTTTGAGTTTATGAGGCAGGCACAAATTCTAATTCAGATTCAAAGGTTCTTTATTGGCCTTAAAGTTTCAAAGACAATGTTGCCAAAGCGTCCATCCATCCATCCAATTTCTGCTGCTTGTCCGAAGTCAGGTAATGGTGGCAACAAGTTAATCAGGGCAGCCCAGACCTCCCTCTCCTCAGCAACGTTTTCCAGCTCCTACTGGGGGATCCCAAGGCATTCCCAGGCCAGATGAGATATATAATCTCTCCAACGTGGTCTACCCTGGGATCCCCTACCAGCTGGACATGCCCTGAAGACCTCCAATGGAAGGGGGCCAGGAGACATCCTAATCAGATGCTCAAGTCAACTCAACTGGCTCCTTTGAACACAAAGGAGCAGTGGCTCTACTGCGAGCTCCCCGTGGATGTTAGAGCTCCTTACCCTATCTGTTAGGCAGAGCCCAGCCACCCTGCAGAGGAACTTCATTTCAGCTGCCTGTTTCTGCAATCCCATTCTTTCAGCCACTACCCAAAGCTCATGACCATAGCGAAGGGTTAATCGAAAGCTTTGCCTTTCAACCACCGCCCCATTATATCCCCGCCCAAAACAGCAGTTCTCCTCCCCTGTTGAAAACAACCCGAGCCAAGCCCTGCTTTCCCTTTCTTAGATTCCAGATCCTTTAAGCCAACATAAAGTCCTTCTCCGTGGCTCCCCCTGGACTCCTCCCCCACCCGGGTTTTTTCATCCGCGACCACCACAGCTGCAACTTTCTGGCCTGCCGGTACCTGTCTGCTGCTTCAAATGTTCTTTAAACTCTCGGGTAAAATGAGTGACAAAAAAAGAGAGCCCAGTAAGCTGTATAAATTAAATCCTGTCTACAGATGGGCACCAGACAGTGGAGACAAATTGGCCATAAACTCACCTGATCTGATGAATGACATATCAATATATGACCAAAGTCAATATGTCCTTAGCAAAGATGTTGTAAACAAGACCAATGATGATATCAATATGATATTTCACAAGGCAGCTATTAAAGCTGACCTTATACAACAAAAACAGAACCCTAATAAAAGGCAAAACATTGACAAATGGTTTGATCAAGTATGCACGATGATCAGAAAAGACCTGAGAAAAATATCAAATGAAAAGCACCGCCAACCAAACAACCCAGCCTTACGGATCAGATATGATGACATTTTTAATAAATATAATAGAACAATTAGGAACACATACCAAAATTATACCCACATGAAACTTTAGGATATTGAAAATGCCATTAACCAAAATCAATTCTGGGATGTGTGGAACAACTTCAACATAAAGCAACCACAAGCACATTTTGAAAATCTGTACAAAGACATACCAATAAATGAAACTAATTCCAATCAGTATGTTATAAAAGAAAAACTCCAAACATTAGAAGAAACAACTAAAGACAACCGAAACCCCTTGATTTCCCAGTTACTTGAGAAGAATTTACCACACAGTTTAAGTCTCAGCGACGAAGGAAAGCCTGTGGTCCAGACAGCATTAAAAATTAAATGCTCAGAGATGCAGGGTGCAGTTTGGAAGCTGTTCAATATCATATTACAGTCAAGATATTTTTCCTGACATCTGGAGCAAAGCGCCCATTCCACCGTTTATAGGAGTGGGGACATATCAGACCTGAGTAACTACTGTGGCATCTGTGTCAGCAGCTGTCTAGGTAAATTAGTCTGTAGTATTCTAAATAAAAGAATAATACATTTCCTAGATGAACTCTTCATCTTGAGTAAAAATGAAATTGGCTTCCTCCAAAAACACCGCACCACTAACCATGTATATAACCTGCACACTATAATTAACAAACTTACAGGGTTTATTGAATTCAAAAAAACTTTCGACTCCTTTTGGCATGAATGACTCTATTACAGTTATGATCTGATGATATGTCTGTGAAGATTCTCAGTCATCCAGGTCATGGTATTCTGTAAGTGCTATGCGAAAGCAACTGGACTTGCTTGAAGTTCTCGAAGACAGTGGCTGATCTCTCCAGAGGATATTTACCTGGAACTCCCCACTAATCAGAACTGAGGAAGCCTTTCAGATGAGAGGCGAAACATCTCCAAGAACCTCATGCAAGTCCAGCTGCCTTCGCATCGCACTTACAGAAGATCTGATGATATATGATCTGATTAAATAAGTGTATTTGGAAAATGGGTGTGCTGTTAAAATTGGAGACAAAAAAAATAAATTCTTTACCCAGAGAAGAGGTGTTTCGTCAGGGTTGCAGTTTAAGTCCGACATTATTGAATGGGTTAGGGTTAGGGTTATGTTTATAAATTAACCTACTTTTCAGTTGGATCAATGTGCTGCTCCTCGCCTCTCCCTCCTAGTTAGAGAGGTGAAGTCTCTGTTTTATGCTTGTTTATGTTTTATGTTTTATGTTTTATACCTTGTTCTACTACCCCTACTGAATAAGGACTATATCAACAGCTGGACATAGAAGAATACTGCCAGAACTGGACCCTGGCAGTAAATGTGAAGAAAACTAATATCAGGATTTTTCAAAAAAAGCCCCAGACGCCAGGATGACAAATACCAATTCACCATAAATAATCAAACCATTGAACACAGTGTGAGCTATAACTACCTTGGTATAACCATAACAGCATCGGGAAGTCTCAACATGGCAGTGAATGCACTAAAAGAAAAAGCTCTACAAGCTCTAAATGCAATGGAGAGAAATTTTTATACCTTCCAAATTCAAATTAAAATCTGGCTTAAAACATTTGACAATGTTATCCAGCCCATTGTGCTATATGATAGTGAGGTATGAGGTCCACTCAGTCACTGTAGCTTCAGCTGTTGGATAAACACTCAACAGAATCTCTACATGAAGAATTCTGCAGACACATACAATACATACACATTTTTTAAGCACCTTAAATCAAGCCCCCCAGACACCCTCCACTCGAAAGCCCACCAAACCCAGGATCTGAGCCCAGAAAAAGGTCTCCTATGTCAGCTGGTGTTGAGATTAACTGCCCCCTCTCAAACACACTCTGATCAGTCTCACAACAACACTGCTTTCCAAACACCAATCAGAGTAAACCAAGTTATAACACACTGTAAAGAAACCTGTTTGAAACACAGGAAAGAAGAAACTAAAAGCAACAGTAGATGAGAATGTTACCTGTACCTGAACAGAGACTATGAACTGTCAGATTATTTCTTAACTTCAGTGCAGCTTCTCTTATGGAATCTCTCTCTTTCTCAAATTCAAATTCAAATTCAAAGGTGCTTTATTGGCATCAAAGTTTCAGAAAACACTGTTGCCAAAGCATCAAGATATAATTTAGCCATAAAAAGAACAATAAAACAACACCAAGTTCGATATACATTATACATATATATATATATATTTGCAGTATATCATATGCGTGTGCATGTGTGTGTGTGTGTTTGGGTGTCCCTCAAGTTGTGGCATGTTGATATATATTGGGCAGCAAGATATGCCCTGTTTCCTTCTCCCAGGAGTATTTTTAGTTTTGAGATGTCATTTAGCTCCTTGAAATTTGGAATTACAGAACTGATTTGGCTAGTGCAACTACTCTTGTGGAATCTTATCTCTCTCTCAGACATGTTCTCTACATTGAAGATTATACTTAGAACCTTGCTCTTTGATGAAGCTGATAGTAAGGGCTGGCTCAGGTGAGCCCTGAATCATCCTAGTTCTGCTGCTATAGGCTGGGGGAACTCCCATGATGCACTGAGCACTTCCTCTCTCTTCTGTCTCTCTCTCTCTCAGTGCATATACAAAATATCCCACTACTGCATGTCATTAACTTTGTGTCTTCTCTCTCCTGTAGTTTGTGCTTTTCCTCCCTGTCCTCATTCTGCAGGTCTCTCTGACTCTGGAGCTGCAGGATCCAGATTTGCCACTACTACTCAACACTCATGATGATGATGATGATGATTATTATTAATTAATTGGTGCTGTTATCATTGCTGCTGTTATGATTAATAACACTATTACACAGATAAGTATCACAAATATTATTATCATTATAACAACCAGTCTGACTGTGCTTGAATACAACAGTATCTACAGCTGTTCCTGGTCTCTCTCTCTTCTCTCTCCCCCTCTTTCTCCTTTCTCCCCCATTTCTTTCCTCAACTCAATCGGCCTCCCACCCTGAGTCCGATTCTATCAATTTTTTTCTTCCTGTTAAGGGGAGTTTTTCCTTTCCACTGTGACCAAGTGCTTGCTCTAGGGGAACTGTTGGGTTTCTCTCTATAAAACTGTCAGGTCTCATCCTGATTCTGTAAAATGCCTTGAGATAATGTATGTTATGATCCGGTGCTACTTAAATAAAATTTAGATGAACTGGATTGAATTGAATTGAACTGAACTGAACTGATTTAAATTGAATTGTGTTTTCAGTCCAGGTGACCAAGTTCTGGCTGTATTTTTTGTTGTTAGGTGTTATGCTATTGTTGATCCATCATTGCAAGCCAAGTTTTTGGGTTCATACACAAAAGTGAAAAAGCTTTAAGTGTAAAATTATCTAATTGGAACACCAGAACATCAAACATCAACATTTATGTCATGTCAATCAGTTAAAACCATATCATCATATCAGGAACAGATTGTGCTCACCCTGTGTGTGTTGGTAACACACTTCCATCTGAAGTGTCTGGTGAGTATGGTTTGCTAAATCATAAATTGGCATTGTTAACAGGCTGGCTTAAAACCTCTGAAGTACATCAAAATCTGGACAGTTGTTTTGGGTCACTTGTCTGAGCCACACGGTGCAACATTAGCCAAGTTTATAGGAGCTTCTCCAAGTTTGTTTGGAGATGTTCAATCTTCTACACAACTTATAGAACATGACATGTTGATGTAAGAGATGCAAAGCCAATAAAACAACATTTTTATTGATTCAGTCCAGAAAAATGTACATTTTTGGATTGTGCAATCAATTTTATGCTGGAAATGGAACTGCTGAGCCATCATCCTCCACCTGGGCTTCACCTTGTTTAACCATGCCAAAAACAGATAATACCCCTTGTTTTTGCTTGGATTTTAGGAAGGTCAGGACTAAACCCGACTCATACCCTTCACCTCGTACTGATGATTGCCATCAACCAGGTTGGTGCTGCTGAGTTCATCTGCAAATTCAAGCTTTTGAAAGGCTCCATTTGTCCAACAGGCAGCAGCAACAACATTCCAATGCTTGATGAATAAATTTGTTGGGAATTTGGAAGGCTGTGCAGTGTATTCAGAGGACATTGTCAAGTTCTGTTGTTGCTGTGTTGTTGCTGTCTTGTGTAAGTGTGTTGTCCTTTACTGTTGCAGGTTCCTGGTTAGTTGTAGCTGGAGGCAGCTAGCCACTGTCTCCAAGGTATATAATACCTACCTCATTCTGGTAGTCTGGAGGCACCCTCTCCCCTGGCACCAACTTGTTTTACATTTTAGTTTCTGATTTTCTATAGTTAATTTACTATAAACTTCATTGGCCCAGTAGTTTGTTTCCATTGGGTTTCCATTTGTTAGAAACTACATATTTGTTTTATTTGTTAAACCAAACTACTCTGCTAAATAAAATTCCTTTCTTTTAGTGTCTTTCGTGCATGCCTCCCTTATTTGCTTTGGTCTGAGACCGTAACACATGTACATATGATAACTTTTCCTGTAGTTCTGCTATCAAATCCCCTTTAAATTCATCCTGTGTGTCCTATTAAAACACTCAAGTTTGGTGCCCTGAGGCCCATGCAGTCTGACTGCATCAGGTGAACCAGTTCTTTTTACTGGTAACCAGTTCATGACAGACAGAGAGACAAAAGGTGAATCAGAAGACACATTTGAGGTGAGGAGGCTGTAACACCTGACTCCCACCAACAGGGGGTGTGCTGATGTCACTGTGTGTGTGTGTGTGTGTGTGTGTGTGTGTGTGTGTGTGTGTGTGTGTGTGTGTGTGTGTGTGTGTGTGTGTGTGTGTGTGTGTCTCTGTGATGGTCTGTTCTGAGCGCACTCCATCTGCTGTGTGCAGGACTCTGATTATAACAACAAACTCCCTTTTTTCAGTCTAAAAATTAATTTCACACTGACAGTTTCTCCTCCACGTGAGGTGATGATGACACTTCACTGAGTCATGAGTGTGCGTGTGTGTGTGTGTGTGTGTGTGTGTGTGTGTGCGTGTGTGTGTGTGTGTGTTTGCGTGTGTGTGCGTGCGTGCGCATGTGTGTCTGTGTGTGTGGTATGAATGAATCAGGGACACTCTCCTCCTCCTCTTCCCTCCTTCCTCCTCTTCTGTCGTGACGTTCTTTCAGGAGGAAACACCACAAACAGTCCTGAGATATTCTGAGAGACTTTACTCACTGTGAGTGTGTGTGTGTGTGTGTGTGTGTGTGTGTGTGTGTGTGTGTGTGTGTGTGTGTGTGTGTGTGTGTGTGTGTGTGTGTGTGTGTGACTCACAGGGAAATACCTCCGTGGACGGAGGGAGGGATTAAACAGGCAGAGAGGTATAATTACAGTAACTTAGCAGAGAGGGAGAGTAGAGTGACCCTGCACACAGTCAGCTCACAGCACCAGACCATCCGGACCAGAAAGGACCAGATCCATAAAGAACAGACAGGACCAGACTGAGAACTACAGGTCTAAAGAACCACAGCCTCAGACCTGAAGCACTCGACTTATCAAGACCAGAACCATCAGGACCAGACTGAAAATCAGAAAACCAGACTGAAGACCAGATCACAACACTCAGAACTAATCAGGACCAGATCAAGGACCAGACTGAGAACCACAGGTTCAGATTGAGAACTAAAGCTTCAGACCTGCAGCATCCAGAACTAATCAGGACCAGATCAAGGACTGAGAGAGGTACGAAACCCCAGACTGCTCTATCAACTCTTCTGACAGGCTGAGGATTTCTAACTTCACTGTGGGCTGCTGAACTCTGTGTTTCTATTGTATGTCCTCACTTCCACAAACATCAAAGAGACTCTACTGACTCTACTGTTGGACTCTACTGAGTCCGTGAGGATTTGATCTGAAGGATCCTGAACTGTTGCTGCTTGTTTCTGCATCAGGACCTGCTGCAAGTGTTCTTAGTCTTCTGCAGAGAAAGACACTGTCTCTACTGACTCTACTTACTCTACTGTCAGTGTTGGAGTGTCATTCAGAGCCCATCATGTCTTCTCTGTTTGCTGTGTTCTTATTCGTGGCCATCAGCCTTCTCATCGACACCTCTCCAGCAGTCTCTCCGGCTCCTGAGGTCAACGTGGTGTCTCGGCGCCTGGAGGGTGCGTCATCCACTGAGTGTCCGTCTTGCTCTCTGTCTAAGATGAGGAGGAACTCGTCTTCATCGGGAGGACAGAGCGACATGGTGGAGGCAGTGAAGCGTCACATTCTCAACATGCTGCACCTGAGTGCCCGGCCCAACCTGACACAGCCAGTCCCTCGAGCCGCGCTGCTCAACGCCATCAAGAAGCTACATGTTGGCCACGTGGCTGAAGACGGCAGTGTGGAGATCCAGGAGGAGGGCCGGAACCCCGGGGCCCCAAAACCACCTGAACCACCGTCTGAAATCATCACCTTTGCAGAGCCAGGTTAGTCTGACAGCTAATCAGAAACATCAGATTAACTTTTAATTTCACTAGTTACAGTTTTACACAGTTACATGGTTACACTGTTGCAGTTACATGGATATACAGTTACAGGGTTACACAGTCAGTTACAGTTACATAATTACAGTTGCAGTACCAGATAGCAAAGTTATTCTTGTGAAAGCTCCTGGCCCAATATGTCCCTGGGTCCTCAGCCCGAGTCTGGCCCATATACTTTCACATCAGGGGTGATTCCGCCTGTTATTGTCCAGTGTTGGTTGACAGCCAGGAAGATTTTCTGTGTGTGTGCCAGAATTGGTCCAGATGTGGAAGTAGCATCTGACAGTAATTGTGTATGCGGACCAGAATTGGGCCAAGGAACCAGACATATATTGAGCCAGAAAAAACATAAATATGTGGCCCAAATATTCGGTTACAGTAACAGTTCACAGTCACAGTTACAGTTACACAGTTATAGTTCACAGTTACATTTACAGGGTTACATAGTACAGTTACAGGGCACTTTTCATATAGAGCATACAGCATCTATACCGTACTCTTTACAAAATTATTTACAGAGACCCAACATTCCCCAATGAGCAACCACTTGGTGACAGTATGAAGAAAAAACTCCTTTTAATGGGAAGAAACCTCAAGCAGAACCAGGCTCAGGGTGGGTGGCCCTCTGCCTCAGCCGATTGGGTTGACAGTGGTAGACAGTTACAGGGTTAGTAGAGTTAGTAGAGTTCAATGAGGGTGGAGCTATTCTTCTGCTCGGAAATATATACGTCTCCACGAACCTACAATAAGGTGTTAAGGGTGCAGAGGATGTGACACTCACGACTCCCAAATCACAGCATCTTTGACAGAAAAAAAAAACGGGGCAAAGTTTTACCTAAAAGAGAGTTTTTCCTTTCCACTATTGCCAAGTGCTTGCTCACGGGGGAATGTTGTGTTTCTGTAAATAATATTATCAAGAGTACCGTCTAGACCTGCTCTATATGAAAAGTACCCTGAGATAAGTTCTGTTATGATTTGGTGCTATATAAAAAACCTGGCTTGACTTAAAACAGCCAAATGACAAGCAGCTGTCTGAGCTGTTCATCTACAGACACTCTGAATAAATTTGTTCCTGCCCCAAGACTGTCCGTATATCTACTGACTTTGCTGATTCTACTGAGCAGTATAGAGTTCTAGAGTTAGTTACTGACTCTACTGGCCGATGACCTTTAACTACTGGTTTCATTCTGCTTTTTTTAATCAAACAGTTTTCAAACAGTTTATGAGGCTGATTGTTCTGTTTTATTTACAAAGATTCACACAGGTAGTCATGATCAGCATAACAGACACACAGGTGTATCTCAGGTGTCAGACTCTACTAAGCTTATTAAACACACGCAGCACAGTCTTAGATGTAAATCTTGGTCCATAGTGTAAGTAAAGTCAATAGAGTCAGACTCTGCTGAGGTTTACTGATCACCAATTGCAATAGAGACATCTCTCTCTCTGTCTGTGTGTTTTCTGTTATCAGCTCATTCACAAAATCTAAAAAGTTCAAAGTTTGTTTACACATTTCCACAGTCAGAATCTGACACACAGACTAATTCTATTTATTCTACTCAGACTGAGAGTGAAGTCTATTTCTTATTTATATTTTTCTCTACTTTATTCTACACAGTAAAAAAGGAGGTGAACTCTGACACGACTGTATCAGTTCACAGAAAAAAGTTGTTGGAAACGATCTGAGGATCAAGTTGAGTTAATTTTCAGTTTCCTGAATAAGAATTAAGCTTCATTCATTCATTCATTTATCCATCCATGCATTCATTTATTGATTCGTTCATTCATTTTGGACATCTGGTCACTGTACAGTTGTGTTATATACTGTGTTCATGGTTTTCAGCTTCACTAATGAACCTGAACGCACCTGAGAAGCAACTCTTCAAACATGTAACAACAGGTGTCACACTGCATGCTGATTGCTCAGCTTCACCTGCGTGTTTGTGACTCAATAGATTAATGACAGAGGATGAGGACAGACTCAGTAACCTTCAATAACATCAAACATGAATGAATATTGAAAAGTTATATTCTGTGTCAAAAACTGTAAGCTGACCATTTTTATGTCTGAGCATTGCGAGTGAAGTCAGTCCACGGGCTCTGTGTGTGTGTGTTTGTTTGTTGTTTCAGGTGAGACATGAAATCTGATCCAGATTGTCAAGTTTTATTTCAAGAGTTTGAAGAGTTGAGGTTTATGATATCGAAGTCATCACTGAGAGCTACTCTATCTTCATTGTGGCGACTGTGTTCTTTTTGTCATGTTTTAGAGTCATCTATGAGGAAAGTTCACTTGCACTTACTGTATGCGATTGGCTAACACAGCATCTTGCTTGATGAGGTTGTATTGCATTGTGACAAAAGTTGAGTCAGGTGCCCCCATCAAGTTTTGCTCAGATAAAATCTGATTTAAAGTCAGATGCTGGGGCTGTTAACAGTTCATTGATCAATCACAACAGCAATAAATGCTGAAGGAAAGTTTCCTGATCTGAGATCATTTAAAGCTTAAACCCTCGACTCAACGAAAGAGGTTAGATTACTCAGTGGTTAAACCAAAGATACAAAGACATTTATAGAACAGACAAGTTATAGTTTTACTATCTCCATAAACAAACATACGCCTGATTTGGTCACAAGAGATTTTCAATATAAGAGTCTGTCGGGTCAGTTGCAGTCTGCACCATTAATCTATCAGATGTGTGAATTTAATAACTGAAGTCTGAAATTTAACAAAGACAATTTGAAAGAAGAAAGTTTTTAAACTTTTAAAGTTTTCTGTTTCTGTGAATGTGAACCAACTCGTGACCAATCACATCGTCCTGTCACTTGTTTGCTTACATAAATGTACATAATGGCTTTGTGCTATAAATAGTCGTCTCTTTAATTAAAAAGGCCCCTCAAAGGCTCGCCGAAATTAGAGGACAGTAACAAGGAGGGGGAGCGGGGGGGGGGGGTACATACCGAGTGATCTCAGGCCGTGAATAATCTCCTCATTCAGACAAATCTGGGCCTCAGTAATTATTCTGCAGCAGGAGACAAAGACAGGACGCAGGACAGGACAGGCTTTTTTGGGGGGGGCTGTGTGGTGTGGGTTAGTTTGGGGGGTTGGGGGTATACTAGCAGCCTTGTTAACAACATTCCCTGAAATCAGGCCTTTTCTTTTTTTAGTGTCTCTGCTCATATTGAGTATATTTAGAGGCAGTGGCTCCCTTCAGGCTTTCATTGTTAATGACATTTTCTTTGTTCATTCATTCAAATGACAAGAAGACAAAAACAGAAGGGGGGGGTCAGTTCAGACAGCAGGGTCACAGGTTTTTTATGCTGATAATTGTGGTCATTTACTTCAGAAAAAAAAAAGCAGGATCAAACAAAAACCAGCAGGATCAAATAAAAACCAGCAAGATCAACAAAAACCAGCAGGATCAAATTGAGATGTTTTTTGTTGCTCTTCATTCATCTCCGGCAGATTATTTAATATCAGCTCTGATTTCAATAAAATGTTTAATTATTTTTAACATTTTTTCAAACTGTGAGTTCACAAGATTTTCTTAAAGGAAAACCTTTAGATCTTTATTTTCTATATGGTTTCCTGAAATCAAAAGATTAGGGTTTGTCCTGTGTGTGTGTGTGTGTGTGTGTGTGTGTGTGTGTGTGTGTGTATATATATATATATATATCTCTTTTGATCTCCTGCAATGAAGAGAAATAAAGGTTTACACTGCTGGTAGCAGCAAAGTTGGGGAGGACCCAAACGCAGGCAGATTCAGTAGAGATTCTTTTATTGAAGATAAACAGGCTTACAGGTAGACGGGTGGATAATCAGGCAGGTTAGTCGACAGGCAGGCAGGAACAGACAACAAGATTCTACACACTGCTAGCTGTTACACAAGGGAGCGTAAACAGGTAGCAGCTACACTGGAAAAAGACACTGGAACATAAACAGATGATCTGACAGGAGTTGGTGACATTGGCAGGTTTAAATACAGAGTGGGGTGATGAAGCAACCGGGAACAGGTGTGTGAGTGGGCAGGGAAGCACAGATTACTGCCAATGAGAAACAGGTGAGCAAGTGGAACTGAAGACAGGAAAAAAGTCAGGGGACATCTGGTGGTCAGATTTAGAATTGCAGTTCTGAAGGGTAGAACATGGCTCGGAAGAAGAGAGCAGGGGCTGGAGACAGGGCCTGAGGGGAACTGGGAAGCAGATGCTGACATAAACTCAGTAGAATCTGATAGAAAAAAGTTTATTTATCAATATAAAGAAATCCAAGAGCTTCCTGTTGTCTAACAGCAGATTTATCCAGATTTTTAAAGACCTAAACCATCAGCTTGAGGTCAGAGGTTAAAGTCAAACTTTTAATAAAGTTGTGTCTGCACAATAAGTGAAGTTTTCAAAAGTTAATTCGGTGGAAAGGTTCACACAGTAGAGACTAATAGATACCAGTTAAGTTCAGTAAAGTCTAATAGAGCCCTTCTTTCAGGTGATGTCTTTGTTTTTAATGACATTTAAATTAATGTTTTTACAGCATTAAAAATGTTTGTGAAAACTGCTGTTCATACTGATGGATAGGGTTCATTCCTGCTAACATGCTAACTGTGCCTTCTGCTGCAGGTGACTCTCCAAACATGGTGACCTTTGACATTTCGAAGGAGGGCAGCATCTCCTCGGTGGTGGAACAGGCGAACATCTGGATCTTTCTGAAGATGTTAAAGGGAAACCGAGTGAAGGGCAAAGTGACGCTGCAGCTGCTGCAGCTTCATAATGAGGATGATGAGGAGGAGGAGTGTGTTTCAGAGAAGATGGTGGACACTCGTCGCAGCGGCTGGCACACTCTTGCCGTCCCTCGCAGTGTTCAGACTCTGTTGGACAGCGGCGGCAGCTCTCTCCGCCTGCGAGTTTCCTGTCCGCTGTGTGCCGAGGCCGGAGCTTTGCCTGTCCTGACGCCTGTGAATGGCGAGCGAGCCACAGGCCGAGATCAGTCTCATCGGCCATTTCTCATGGTGGCGCTGCGAGCTCGAGAGGAGGCAACGCAGCGACGAGTCAAACGAGGTCTTGAGTGTGACGGGAAAATACGTGTCTGCTGCAAACGACAATTTTATGTGAACTTTAAAGACATTGGCTGGAACGACTGGATTATCGCTCCATCAGGTTACCATGCCAACTACTGCGAGGGCGACTGTCCAAACCACATTGCAAGCTTCAGTGGGTCGTCTCTCTCCTTCCACTCAACAGTTATCAATCATTACCGCATGAGGGGCTACAGCCCGTTTCAAAACATCAAGTCGTGCTGCGTGCCAACACGGCTGCGTGCCATGTCAATGCTTTACTACAATGAAGAGCAGAAAATCATCAAGAAAGATATCCAGAACATGATCGTGGAGGAGTGCGGCTGCTCGTAAACACTGATAAAGACATTAGAAACACTTTGAAAACCCACCGCCTACAGGAAAAACATCAAATCAGCACTTTCCCAGTAAAGATAAAGTATTTATGTTTAGTGATAAAGCATCATATTTCTTATTGGGAGAGAATCTTATCCACATTGGAACAACCTGAGAATACTATGCAACAGATCCTGCAACGTCAAACTTTACCTGTCCACATTTATACATGTGGTTTGTCATTTGTTTTCCATTGTTTGTCTACTGTTTTCTACTGTTATAGAAAATACGTGAGCGAATCATTTCTGATATGTTCTACTGTTTACTGAAGGTCCAACTTGTGTATAAATCTCGGATGTTGAGATACTTGAAAGAAATTTGTTCAACCAGCTGCTTGAGCCAAACGTTATTATTATTATTATTATTATTATTATTATTATTATTATTATTATTAAATTAGATAGATTTTAATATTTGCACAGTAAAGAACATTCCTGGAAGTTTTTTCCTCGGCTTCAAAGTTTGAGCTGATAAGATTCAGAAGAAAGCCAAAGACAGTTGACACTGAAGATGAAGATGGTTCATTTTACTGAAATATCAACCGTGAGTTAATTAACTAAATCATGTTTTTTTAACAAGCTGTGAGTTAATTAATTAAATGATTGTGATTAACGAGGTATGAGCAAATTCACTGTATGATGTGTTGTTAAAATGTGAGTAAATTTAATGTTAATGAACTGTGATTAAATTAACTAGATGAAGCAGTTCACTAGCTGAGTATATTAAGTAAACAATGGGCCTCGTGCAGGAAGCAATATACAAAAAAAATTCCTCTAATTTTTGTTCGTATCCACGATTTGTTCTTATTCTGTTAGTAGCCACTGATTTCTGGGATTCACCAGTGTTTTCTTATTTTTGCTCTTCTCGTAGGTAGGAGAAAATTTTACAAGTGGTCAAGAGCACTCTTTCAAAGATAAGAACAAAACATCTTGTTTTCACAGTACAAAAATTGTTTTACCAATACAAGAAAACATTTTAAATTTGATGAACATAAAAAAAACATAATAGAAATTATTATTATTATATGATTTAGCATAATTATAATGATTGGGTGATTAAATTAGTGAGCTCAAGAAATACTATGTGCCTGGCAGTGGATCACTTTCTTTGTCAGGGGCTACAGAAACTGGTGCACCTGGAGCGTCTGACTGGACACCTGTCAATGCCACCTCTCCGATTATTTCTTGAATTCTTAGTTCCACCACTTCCTCCTGTTCTCCTCCAGTTGTCATCATGGAGCACTTGGCTTGGGCAATTCACTTCTTTGCTTCCATTTTCCTGTCAAAGCATTTTCTTTTTAATTTCAGTTACTGCGAGTCCCTCTGCTGACACGGCATTTACAGCATCACAGGAGCAAAGAACCATGCTGGGTTTTTGATCTTCCTGTATTGCCAGTACTGATGCGCTGGGAAGTCACGTTTATTTTAAGTTTATTTAATAGTATGCTGATTTCACAACTGCTGATGTCCTCTTCTTACGTCCTTTTTTTGGTGGCAACTCTCCAGCTCATGGGCATGTGCCAGATTATTTGCACACAGCAAAACACTTGCCCTTATATAACGCTTAGGGTGCGTTAACTATGCAAATAACAAACAATCGGCCATGCGTCTCTTGACATTAATTATTTTTCCAATTAACAGAAAATTAAGAGAAAATATAAGAGAAATTTAAGAGAATGTTGCTGCTTGAGGCCCAATGTTTCGTTAATGAGCTGTGAGCAAATTAGTTAGATGAGGCATCAGTTAACGAGCTGCAAGTAAATCAACTACACAAGGTGTTAACGAGCTGAGATTAAATTAACTGTACAATGTATCATTAAGATGTGAGTAAAATAACAAAATGATGTGTCGTTGAGCTGTGATTAAATTAACGAGACAATTTTGTTAACGAGCTGTGAGTAAATTAAGTAGACAATGTGTTGTTAATGAGCAGTGAACAAATTAGTCAGGTAAAGCATCAGTTAACTACACAAGTTAACAAGCTGAGCAAATTAAGTGCACAAAGTTTCAGTTAGAGAGCTGCGAGTTAATTAACTAAACAAGGCGTTGATAACAAGCTTTGACTAAATCAACTAAATTGGGTGTTGTTAACAAGCTGTGATTAAGTTAACAAGACAAAGCTGTGAGTAAACTAAACGATGTTAATGAAATCAATATGACCGATGTTAAATTATTTAACTGGTGAAACAAAACGGACTGAAAACATTTTTCAATAGTTTGGATTGTTGCTTCACTGTAAAACAATATGAGATGTTGATGCCAACTTTATATAATTTATTTGCATTTTTGCATTTTTGTTTTGCCTCGGTATTAAACAAAATGTCAACTGTCAATCTTATCATTTAGTCTCTCAGTTTTGCCTTCAGTCCACCAACAGATCCTAAACACAATGGGTGTCATTTAATACACTGTGGGTTTAATAAAGAGAGCTCCCCATCTGTAAATAAGAATCAAGAGCATTTGCAAGAAAATTGGTATTTATCACATCTGCATGGTACACCATCGGCAATGATAAATCTTGCACACTCTATATGGTTGTGCTTGTGCACAACCAGGCTAATTTTTAAAAGAAATTAACCATATATCGTAAACAACTTCCCTTTAAAAGGATCTGGTGTCACACTCAATGTTGCCAACACGGAACAAGGAGAAAAGGTAAAGAAAAAAAAACAAGAAGTCTGGATTAACAAAGTAGTACTGATTAAAATAATTTTATTCAGCACGTTCACTGGAGGACTACTAAAGAAAAGTATATGACTTGGAACAGGTAACAAAAGAAGTCAATGCTCTATCACCCGAGACGACCAATTGCAGAGGCAAAAAGAAAAATCAGTTTGGCTTGAAATTAAATGCCAAAAACAAAGAACTGCCACACACAAAAATGAATTATAGCAATGGTCACTGCTGGAAACTAAGTACATTTATACAAGTACTTTACTTGAGTACAATTTTGAGGTACTTGTAATTTCCTTGAGTATTTCCATGTTATACTACTTTATACTTCCACTCCACTACATTTCAGAGGGAAATTTTGTACTTTCTACTCCACTACATTTATTTGTGAGCTTTAGTTACTAGTTACTTTTCAGATGAAGATTTTACACAATGGATAATACAACAAGCTTTTAAAATACAACACAGTTAAAGATTAAACCAGTGGTTTCGAACTTTGTTGGCTTCTGACATCTTACAAAAAGCGTTGTGTAGTTGGGGTCACATTTGAGATGTTTATGAATTGTTAACTATGGACCCCTCCCAGGGTCAGCTGAGAAAAAAAAAAGAGCCATGTGTAAATTTGTACTCTCGATGTACAAGTCCGTTCACACCAATTTGAAGTCTGTGCCCATACTTTTTAACAATTGATTGGGGTAGTTAGTAAAAATGTATGTGGTTAATGTGGTTTTTGCTCTTTACAGGTATCACAACTGGTGTCTGGTCAATTAAAAGACAGGGCTTAGATATGATATAAATTGATTTCACAATCACTACAACTAACAAACAAAAATTTTCACAAGGTGATTTCAATTCATGTTGTGTCGTTTTCAGTGACCTCGGTATCTACCCCATTCTCAGGCAACATTATCAGGTGACCAAGGCTGAATTTCAGAGTGGTTCATTGGCTTCACACCTTCTCACAAGCAGATCTGCAGATGCTTGACTTGACGCTGTTCTTCTTTGTAATAAACCTTTATATGCAATCAAGACAGTGTCAGCGGAGTCTCCTTCATCCTCTTCACATCATCAACACCATCAAATAAACTACACTGGTGACATGGCATTGTATTTCCTTGGCCATGCAAGTAAGCTTGCTATGGCACATTGCTGTTGGCTATTTCTAGGTTCTAACCGCACTGCTGCTGTTGCTGTTCATGTATAATTCGTGATTAGCATAAATTATTGGCATTTATGGCTTCTGCATAATGAAGGTGATGTTGTGCTGCTGGCTGCTCAGTTTGCTATTACTCTGCTGAATCTCTGTGTATTCATTTGCAGTGTGTGTTTATTCATATACATTGGAACGTTATAGTTGAGAATACTTCCCATGAATCAGGATCCTGTCAGATGTTTGTCTGAGGGCAGCCAAGTGTTGTCTGAGCTCACCTAAGATGAGAGGGGCTTTGGTAGCATTCAGATGAAATGGCAACATACTTGTTGCATATTCAGGATGGCAGATCACAGTGGCTCTGCTGTTTTGGGGGGCTCTATACGCTTTCTGTTCATACTTATCAAGCAGGAAGCTTTTATTTGTTATGAGGGATTCGTTCTTTTAGCAGAATCAAACAGCAGAGCCATTTCTACCAAATATAACTGTATAACCAATTGCTATAAATAGTCATTTCTTTGATGTAAGCATCTCTGACTGAAATGAAGCCTAACATTAGTTCAGGAGGAGCATTGAAGTTGCGCTTGCACTGGCTGATTGGCTCCGTAACTATGACGAAATAGGCAAGACTCTAAGGTCAGTGTGGTTTTTTTCATTCACTACACCGCTTGGTATAAACGGCAGAACACTGCCTAATCATCGCCCAAGTTTGTGCCCTTCACACAGAGCTGCAGGTAACATTAGCATTAGCAAGCCTGCTAAGCACCGGTGGACAAAAGACATCATATATGAACAAGATTTATTCTACTGCAGTGGCTGTAAACACAACACACCGGTCTGATGATAATTCTGCTGTAATCACAGTGTAACAAGAGATTTAGGGCGGATAAAAAGTAACATTAACTGCGATAAACAGCAGGGCTATGCCTACGTGCTGACATTCCCCACAGTCAGTAGAGCTGCTAGCTCAGTTCCAAATCATTACTAAGGGCATTGGTAGCATCAGAGAAGAACTGGAAGACATCAGTGGAAATGTAAACAAGTTAATTCAAGACTACAACAAATGATTTCCCTTTTTAAAACAAAAATACTAAGTTTGAGTTATTTATTGTATCTGAATTAAAATTTTGCATTAATTTTTTTGCTCAATGCTCTGCGATAACCCCATGCCTAAATTGTAGTGCTGCAACATTGGGTGCTGGAACAAATATATCAATAGGAGGCACGTCAGTGTCAGGTTGTGCCATTTCATCTATTTCTATGCCATTCCTTATGGCAATATTAGGCAGCACACTGCATGCTTTCACAATGTGGCATACCTCAACCAAACTGCATTATTAATATTTTTGTTAAGTATGTTTTTCTTAATCCCACCTTTGAAGCTATATTGGATAGAGGGTGGGCAAACCTTGTCACGCTGGTATTGTGGAATGCCTGTTCTTGCACACAAACATAATCCTACAAGCAATCCTATAATGCACTCCACAGTGTGCTCTGTTGTGGTTATGTTCATCAGCCTGGGTTTAAGAGCATATGCTCGGTCTCTTGCAATTACACTTAAGGTTAAGTTACAATACACTGGATAATATTTGTGTAATAGTAATTGCACACTTACCAATAAGTCAACCATGCAACCATGAACTCTTCAGCCTGGAGGAAGCGCTAACAGGACTTAACACTAAACATTTAAATTATCAGTTGGTGTTGCACGTTTGTTTCAGAATGTGAAACAAGATGAAAAGTTCAGATGAAATCTGAAACTGTTTTGGTTTTCTATTGATATATATGCTGCAGATGATGAGTTATTTTCTTTGGGTTTTTATAATCTTTACTGACTCTTGTTAAGGTCAGTCAGCCCCTCTCTGCCTCCTGTTCAGGTGATTTTTGTTTTCGGAGATCAGGATAAGGTCTGAGCTCTACTCTGCTTTCATACATCCACAAAGGCAGTCAGAATGATGTAGAAACTTGACACTCGCCTCTTTGTTTGCAGGTAAAACTGGAGCAATGGCTGGCAGACAGTGAGGCTCCTCCACTTCCTCCTCTGTCCTGCTCTGCCCTGTGATTGGCTGCTACAGCTGGACCTGGTGCCCTGTGATGTTGGTAAAGTTAAACCTTTGCAGGCCGAGGAGAAGCAGGGCAGCCAGAGCCGGCTGGCACAGCGATACTCTGTTTGTTCAGTGACCTACAAACTAATCGCTGAGTCGACAAGTTGGTTTAAGAAACACAAAGACGACTGCTGAGGCAAACACAAAGCGCTCTGGGTACTGGAGCGCATCATGTTCACGAAAACAGAAAGACAACTCAACATTCAGAAATAAAACATTTATTAGAACTTCTCAGAGCTGCTGTCTGGAAAAAAAACACCTGCTGCTTTTACTTCAATCAAATGTTCTAAATTCAGACGTAATGAAACCACAAAAAAGTTTAACTTCTGAGGTCTGTGTGTGTGTGTGTGTTTCACCTGTGATTGGCTGGCAACTTGCACTCCACCTCTCACCCAGTGGTTACTAGGTTATCAGAATTAACCAGTCAGTCGGTAACTCTTGGAGGTTTACGGTGACGGTCCTGCTGTGATGGAGGTTTACTATCCGGACCATTAAATCCAGACCAAAACAGACCATGACCTCCTCAAACTTCCACCAGACTTCAGCTTCACAGCCTTTCACAAAAACACAGACTGAACCACAGAACAAAACATCTACACACCTTCAGAGGCTACTGTATATGATGCACTCTAGACCTTCAGAAGCTAGTCTCCATGATGTACCTTAGGCCATTATAGGCTAGCCTAGAATGCTGGGGGACTTCCCATGATGCATCGAGCTCCTCTCTCCTCATTTGTGCTCTCCATTTGTATGCATTCATTTCCTATCAATGCTTGTTACTAATTTGTCTTATTCTCTCTCCCATAATTTTGTGCTTTCCCGTCTCTCTCCTCTCTCCTCCTGTCACTTTCTGCAGATATTTCTGCCCCTGGTGCTGCAGAGTCTGGATCTGTGACTGCAAACCACCTACTGCCCCCACGATCCTGCTCAACACCCACTGCTTCAGATATTATTATTATAATATTTAGTCTGATTATTAGCCATATTATTATAATTATTTGTTTTATTATTAGTCTTATTATTATTATACGTCTTTATGTGGAACCTATATCAAGCTATGTACTCTTTCCTCCCTTCTGCCCCCCCCCACCTTTCTCTTTTATTATCAAGAGGAGTCATCATACATCTTTACATATTCACATGCTATTTACAGGAAAGATTTGTATATAAGTATTTGCAGTGCTGTACAGAAAACAAACGTTTGCCCCAAATGTAAACGATTCCCTTACCAAGCAGCGGACACAAACGTAAAATCAAATAAATCAAATAAATTATTCAAACTAAAAAAAAGTAAAACAATCAGAGTAAATATAGATCAAACAGAACACCCCTGTAATTTTAAATTGCAATTTCAAAGTCTTTATTTTCCAGTATTTTCACCATCCCTGCCCCATTTAAAAATGTTTTTTCAAAAAGTCCTCTGTTGGCTGTGTACATGGTCCTTGTGTGTAGTTTTATCAAGTTTGTGAATAGTTTCCACCTGTCAATGTCCTTGTTTTCACACAGTGCATGACGTGTCTTGCTGTTGAGAGTATGATGTTGATTAAGTGATTGTTTACGCCTGCCATTTTCTGTGTAAGTCCAAACAGTAGATTTCAGTGCCAGTCCTTTGTCCTTTTGTTGGCTGACCCTGAGACCGCAGTGGCTCTCGAGGAGATCCTTGACCTGCTCCGTGAAGCAGATGCAGACAGGACCGTGGAGACTGTTAAAGGGAGTTTTTCCTTCCTCTCTGTAAATATAACTATAAAAAGTCCGGTCTAGACCTGCTCTACATGAAAAGTGCCCTGAGATAACTTGTTATGATTTGGCGCTATATTCATCTGCCTGTCTGTCCATCCGTCCGTATTTCTCTCTGTTCGTCTCTCCATCTGTCTGTTCATTTGTCCGTCTGTCTGTCTGTCTGTCTGTTGGTCTGTCTGTCGGTCTGTCCGCCGTCTTTTCATTTGTCCATCTGTCTGTCCGTCCGTCCATCCATCTCTCTGTTGGTCTGTCCATCCGTCTTTTCATTTGTCCATCTGTCTGTCTGTCTGTCTGTCTGTCTGTCTGTCTGTCTGTCTGTTTATTTGTTGTCTGTGAAGATTCTCTGTCATCCAGGTCATGGTTAGCCAAGACGAGCTCAATCGTGGGCAACTGGACTTGATTGTAGATCTTGAAGACATTTTCCCTCTCATTCAAGATGCTTCTTCAGTTCTGACTGACTGGTGGGGAGTCCCAGGTATTTAACCTCTGTGGGGTCGTTATCACTACCATTGATGTTACTTGGTCCGTTATTGCTCCTGCCTGTTGTAACAACAGGCCTGAAAGTTGTTGGAGTCACCAGAGGCCAAGTGTGAATGGTTGTAGGTAAGTGGTGTCATAGACGACCTCCTCTGTTTAAAGAAGGGGATCGTTTCTGTATTTTAACGTAGATCACCTCCTTCAATCCTCTTTCAAACCACCCGTTCTCCCTATCCAGATTATGTACGTTTGTGTCCTTGAAGGAGATTCCCTTATCCTTCACGTCTAGGTAAACTGTTGTGTCCTGACCTGTGGAGCTGGCTCTCCTGTGTTGAGCCATGTGTTCAGTGTTTGTTTAGTTTCATCAATGTATAACTCTATGCATTCTTAACTGCATTGGACTGTATACACTAGATTGCATTTCTTATGTTTGGGTCCACTTGGATATCTGTCTGTCTGTCTGTCCTTCTGTCTGTCTTTATCTTTCTTTCCATCTGTCTGACGGTCTGTCTGTTCACCTGTCTGTCTGTCCTTTTCTGTGTCTGTCTGTCTGTCTGTGAGTGAACGGAGGTGAACCTGACCACAGATCAGCTCCACAAACACAAAGAGTTCATTGCAGGTCTGAGTTAAATGAGATCAGCGTGTTCAGAGAACAGACAGACAGTGACCGAATGATAATCAGTCAAAGAGGAAGAGACTGAACAAACAGTCAGAGTTCATTCACCTTCAATGCAGCCGGAAACATTCAAAGACATTGAGGCGATGTTTGTACAATGAGATGGTTTCACCAGTTTAACTGCAAGAGAGACTGAGGCAGTGGTCTCATGTCTCTACATTGCACTAGTTTTAGGCAGCACCCTCAGTAAACCCTCCATCTGAACCCAGTGCTCCTATTATACCGTAAGTCTGAACCCAGAATTCCCAGTGAACCCGGTGAGCCCTCTCACAAAAACATCGGCTACAAGACGGGTGAACTCCATACGTCAGTTGACAGTTGACTGTCTGAGTGTAGCAGAGGTGGAGTAGTGTGGTAGCAGCACTGAGGACACAGTGAAGCAGTTTGATCAGCTGAGTGAACGAAATGAAATGGATCCGCTGGAGAACTACAAGGGTGAAACAGCATTTTGGTGAGCTCAGATTAAAGGACAGTGAGGGCATCAATGCCTTTAAATTTTTCTAGTAAAAAAAAAAAAATCTTAATTAAATCAACAACAAAAAAGACCACATCAGGATGAAGTTTGAGTGGTGGTGGAGCTATGGCAGTAAACAAAGTCAGAGTAACAATGAGAAAGTGGTTATAATGTCTGTACGCCTGAATGAATATGATTGGACGTTACTAACTACACAGCTGTGAATGAGCCAGTCACTGCAAAGCATACAGCAAACAGCTCGAGGCAATCAGCCAATACAAGCACAACTTCAGGACTCTGCCTGAACTAACTATGCTTCATTCATGGCAATGCTAAGAAGCTGACAGAAATCTTGTTAGTTATTGATAGTAACTGTGTACGTTAAAATGGAGATCAGAAAACCCTGCGACAGTGTGAATTAATAATTTAATTCAAGTAGAGAAAATATCTAAAATATAACAGGTCAAATGAATAACTCTCAAATTTTACTGTCACATACACGATTATTTCAATTTTAGTCTTGTTCTTCATCTTTACTCTTTCCTTCCCAACCTGCGTTACATTTGGTGTCCTGTTCTTCTTCATGTGTTGTTGTTGTACATGAAAATTAATAGTTTTAAAAAAGCAAAATAAAATATTTAAAAAGAAAGTTTCCTGTGACTTTGTGACACAGTCCTTTTAAGTGCTTTGTCCATAGAACCAGTTAGAAGCCTTAGTCTCGAGTGACATCGCTGTGAAGAACAGGTTTATTTTTACAGGTGAGCTCATTTGTTTTTTTATTTCGATGAAACATTGGAAGGGTTGACGGAGGCTGCCATGGTGTGAACGTGCAGACGGGCAGTGAGGAGGGAAGACGTCCAGAGAAATGTGATGAGAGGTGGAGGATCATCGTGTGAGTCAAAGTGAAGGATTTATTTTTTCTGTGTGGGCAGGCTGCGGGACACGTCAGTGCTGTTAGTTGAAGGATGGCTTGATAACCTCAGCAACACCTCCACCACAAACTGCTACTCCATCAATGAGCACAGATTCACTGCTGCTATTCAAAGACATTCACCCCCACAGCTTCACTGACACTCTGCTGTTGCTAGATTAGTCCAGAGTTCAGTCATCAGGACACCAGAGGATTCATCTGTGTCCATAAAAACTGATGTCACAAGATTAAAGACAGGAACACTGAAAAACCTCCAAATTCATGAGTTGTTTTTTTTAATTTTGTTCAGATCTGACAATCATGTTTCCTCTGGGGAGAAATTCTCTCAGGTTTTTCATGAAAATCATCTTGTTTCAACATGTTTCAGTTAAAAGAGAGCTCATTTCTAACAACCTAAAAATTTATCTTCAAATTTGTGATTTGATTTATAAAGAAAACGGTGATCTTCGTATTATGAAATAATTAAATAAATTTAACACCAAACGAAAAGCTGCAGATTAAAGTTTGAAATCTGTTTCACTCTCTCGTTGTTCACCTGTTCAGGTGAACCAGTCAGATAATTTTACAGGTTAATAATAAAGTAAATCAGATGTGTTTGTACCTTTGATCACAGATGTTTAATTTACCTAATCAGAATCAGTCATGTCATTAAAACAAAGACTAATCAATGGGACTAAAAGTCTCTGCTGTATAAAACAAAGAAAACTATGGACCAAAAAAGATTTTTTAAATATTTGTTTTATTTTTACACCAATATTGGCTCTAAAAATACAGACAATATCATGATTTGCACCTTATGTAATTGTAATTTTTTAAATATAATTTTAAAGAAAAGTAAAAATCTTATGATGGACAAGGTGCAGCTGACAGGGTATACTCTACGGCCCAGGACTAATTGCAGATTTACAGGGTCTAGTTGCGGAGTTCTCTCTTCTCAGAGTGTTTTCATTCAGATTGTCAAGATCCTTTTTCTCACTTTATTTTGGCTTCAGCAGCGAGTCAGTTTGTTCAGACACCCACAGAGCAGAGTGACAGATGACTCATCTTCATAGGAGGAGGAGGAGAGTAGCAGTCTGATACAGTAAATGCTCTAAAATTGAGCAGAATGCTCCTTTAATCATCTGTGGAAGTTGGAGCTCCTCGCAGGAAACAAAGACAACCTGAAACACAAACGACTCCAGAACAACTAGTCAAACACGGGAACAACTAAACTGTACACATCATGAATACACACAACACAAAAATACACGCCACGAAAACACACAACACAGAAACACAATGCAAAAACACGTGTGCAGCAAATTCGGGTTGCTGAGTTTTTGGGAAAAGCTGCTCGATCTTCAGAACAAGATCACACTGATCAGGTTTAATTAGTCTCTGTGTATGTGTGTGTGTGTGTGTGTGTGTGTGTGTGTGTGTGTGTGTGTGTGTGTGTGTGTGTGTGTGTGTGTGTGTGTGTGTGTGTGTGTGAGGCATCATTAAAGCTGTGGAGATTAAAACATGTTTTATACTTTAATGAGAAACCGATCACAGATTGGTTTCTCAGTCAGTTTAAATCAGATTAAAACAGACATAAATACAAAGACCTGTTGATTTAGTGTCACAGGTTTCATCCAAATGTAGTGAAAGTTTTAACTGAATTTCTAGAAAATGTTGAAAAGTAAAACCTGAGTGAAATCTTGTTTCCCTCCACTGCTGCTGTGTGAATTTGAGCTGATAAATAGCTGGTGGAGCTGATTCTCCAGTTGCTTTCATTAAACCACCACAGAAGAAGAGGACACAGTGAGATGACGTCATTAAAAGAGCTGCAGTCAAAGCTCAGAAAAACCATGTGGAGACTATGATTCTATGATCTCTGTTAATGTGAGTAAGGTTCCAGTTTCCTCATCTCCCTCCTTATCCCTTTTTTATTAAACAGATTCATAAAGGTAAGAAGTGAATTTTCTGTTTAAAATGATTAATCACAACTAATTAATGATTTGACATCACTTTAGGACAGTTTGTTGATATTCTGCCTCCTTCTGGTCAGACATCTGTTGCTACAGCTAAAACCACGCATTTATTTATTAAAACTGAATATCAAACATAATGAGTTATAGATGATATTTAAAGTGTGTGATTATTTAAAATAAACGTTTTTCTCCTCACTCTGTCATCCTGAATGTGCGTGTGTGTGTGTGTGTGTGTGTGTGTGTGTGTGTGTGTGTGTGTGTGTGTGTGTGTGTGTGTGTGTGTGTGTGTGTGTGTGTGAATGAACAAGGTGTATCCCAGAATAAACTTTACAAAAACACACACACACACACACACACACACAGATGACCTCTGACCTCTGGTCAGTAACCTAATGATCGAACCTTCAGGGCTTTAGGGCTTTTAAACAGTTGGACAGGCGTGTTTTAAAACAACAATGCCTCAGTGATGAGAGAATACTGGCCTCATCTACAGGATTTATTCAGGTTTAGAAAAATACATCAGTTTACCACAGTAATTGATCACCTTTCAAAATAAAATACCTCATAAACTAATAACAAATTCTACTTCCTGTGAGCAACTGATTTAATTAACGAAGCTTTGATTATCAACTGACTGCTACCTGTGTGTACTGTATGTGTTTATATTCCAGTGTTAACACTGTCAGGTGTTTGTGTAGTTTGTGTGTGAAGGCCTGAGAGCGAAGTCAACACATCAATAACACGGATAATTATAATGTAATATAGAAATATAATAATATAATATTTATAAAAACCCAACATATGTATGAGAGTGTATACATATATATATGCGCATATACACGTCGCTACTGCATATGTATGTGTAAGTATAGTACTGTGTAAAACATAGTCTGCAAAAGTTTTAGGCATCAAAAGTCAAGTGTGGATGCTTTCAAAAATAGAATAAAATGAATAGTTTTTATTTATGGGGAATGAACTAACTCTTATTAATCAGCAGCAATGCTTCCCACAGGATAAACTGAAACTTTTACAAGATAAACTAGAAAATGCAATTTCTTAAAAAACAAGTGGGATTGCTGTATTCTCTCTGTATTTCTCTGAAAATTCGGTTCTTAATTTGTATTGCAGTCTATGGGGCAGTCGGATGGTACTCCCATAACTCAGAGGCTCATGGAGTAAAATGTGAAAGTCTCTCTGCTAAGATAGTTACTCTGTGCAAAAGAGTACACATTTTTCTACGTTCTGGCAAAATATTATGTGTGAACAGTGAAATTTGTGGCCTTGAGGACAAGTTAACAGAATTGTTTCACAACACTTTAACATCTTCTCCCACTCTATCGGTGATGTCACCCACTCTAGCCTCCGAACCTTCCTTCCATTGATTTCTACGGGAAAAATTGCTGACAAAATGTTGAATATTTCAGAAATTATGAGACATATTGTTGAGAATGCCCAGTATCTCCCGATTGAGTTGCATTTTTTGACATTTTGAGTTTCTATGATGAAAGGTGCGGGACTAGTTAGGTGCCAAAAAAATTAGCAGAAGAATAATTAAGAGAAAATTTTTGGGCTTAAAAGAACATATAGTGGGATTGCTTGCACAACAATCACACCAAATGAAAACAGCTTCAGACCAACAGAGTATTGTTTTAATATACAAAGTTCAGATAGTTAATACAGCATGTTGTGATGTAACTATTATCTGTATGTAAACCTCATGCAATCTGCTGAAAAATGAAAATGTTTAAATAAAGATTCTCTACAGTTACAAGAGTTTTTACATATACCAGCTCTGACAGGTTCCGGGTTTAAGGCATTATTAATGTGACAAGAGAAACCCTAAACACAGCAAATTAATAAAATGTTTTAATTCTGGATTTTAGATAAACTGTGAAACAACCATAGGCATCATGTTCACCCTCCGTTAGTACATAGGTCCTCCTCCAGGTGTCCTCAGGCCTGCAGTCACACATCAGAGACTCGCCTGGTGGTCTATACTGATCACTGATTCGGTCTGATCTGTTTCATAAGAGAAAAAAAAACACAGCAGGCCCAGACTTGTCGCTAAGACACTGGACTTATTTTTCACTTTATACATACACATATATCTTAAAGATACTTATTTGTTTGTTTAATGTAACGGACATATCCCTGCGTTGAGTTTGTCTGCAAATGTGCTGTAGTCAGACATCGTTCTGTTATAATGTAAAAAATAAAATAAAATAAATGATCCATTAGCTGCATGTGATCCTAGTGGCCGCTAGGCGGCGCTGCAGTCTGTACGACCGGGAGGAGAACTGTATGTAATTCCGGTTCCGGTTTAGTCTCAGAGCTTTGTTGTTGTGGTGAGTCTCCAGTCGCAAGATCTCTACCGGTCCTCTGGGTTTCTTCTAGTCTCCCGCGTCTCTTCTGGTCCTCTGGGTCTCCCCTTCATTTTTTAGCCGCTCAGATGTACCGAGCTCCGTGCAGACCTCTGCGGAGTCCCGGAGCTCCGCGGCCGGCTGGAAGGTTTCCCTCGCCGGTCTCCTGCTGGGGTTTACCCGGAGCTCGCTCTCCATACGGAGGCTCCGGATATCGCGGAGGTTCTCCCCGGGGCTGCCCAATTTACTCTCCGGGTTCCCCGGTCTATTCTCCAGGTTCTAACCGAGGATACTGGGACGGTTCTCCGGCCGGGCTAGGCAGCGGGTCCTGGGGATTCGGAGGACAGATGCGGCGCAGAGGGGACGGTTTCCGGCGGCCTCAGTCCTTCAGTCCCGGTTCAGCTCAGAAGTTCCAGGTGAAGTTTCAGGTGTTTATTTGAACTGGATGTTGATCACACTGAAGGGAGAAGATAAACTTTATTAACTCAGGACCTGATCCGGTTTAAACATTGAGTCTTCGTCACGTGATTGTTTGTTTACAGTTTAACTGAACAACAAACTGATCGATCCGCCGCGTGCGTCTCAACCCGAAATAGATTACGATCGGTTTTTGTTGATACGGATCAGCTGAGAGCCATTATTATTATTATTAATAGCAGTAATAGTATTAGTAGCAACTGGTGAAGTAGTAGTAGTATAATGCAGTATTACTCGTGTAAACAGAGAATCAGCATTTACTGCTAAATATCAGGTTTTGCAGTTGTGAAGTAAACTGCAGCAGAGTAGGAGAGTTTGAGTTGTGGAGGGGCGGTCAGAGTGGTTTCTGTTGTGGGGGGGGGGGGTCATCGCAGTTTTCTGGGTTGATGGGAGCACATGTTCTGGGGGCTTCGGGATGCTTGGGGGCCATACGGGGTAATGGGAAGTGAATCAGAGGTTTGGGTTAAACTGTGTTTCTTCTGATAAACTTGAGACTTTGAGCGCAGTAAAAAAGATACATTTGTAGCGGAATTTACAGAATTACTTTCACAACGATCAAGGTGTTTCTACTTTTTCTAATCTGAGCTTCATCAGAGACAGAATAACAAGTTAGACAGACATTAAACATGGAGGTGACACACGTGAAGCACCCAGATCAGAGTTTATAAAATAATCATTATTCATTTTATTGTGTAGTTCCTTGTGTGACAGGAGGACATTACCAGTCAGAGCAGGTTGTAAACCACAGTTAAAATTAAAAAAAAAACTGATATTTCTTCATTTTTCTACTCATGTTTCCTGTATGTTGTTGATAAAAACAGTAGAAACAATACAAAATGTTTGTGTCTGTGGAATCACACAGTTTTGTTTTAGCTTCAATCATCAGAATAAACGTCTGTGTGTTTTCAGTCTGGATCTTCAGACTCTTCAGTGGAGAAATATTTCAGTCCGTCGATGCTGCAGGATCCCTGGGCAGCTTTGCAGCCAGTCAGCGCTGCAGACGCAGCCGCAGCCAGACAGTCAACATGACAGGAAACAGCTACAGCCGCAGCCAGACACACAACATGAGAGGAAACAACTGTAACAGAAAAGAAATGGCTGAGTACTGAAAGGAAACAAACAACTAACAACAGGAAACTACATACCGATGCAAACACAGTCAGATTGATGTCCTGACAGGAAACAACAAATGACAAAAAACAAACAGTACAGCCACAAAACAACAACAAATGCAGACAGACAGCTGCCATGAAACAACAAACAAACAACAACACAACATCAGCAGAAAACAAACAAACAAACAAACAACCAAACAAACGTCCTGACAGGAAACAACATCAGCAGTAAACAGACCTGAGGTCTGTGAGCATCTTCAGTCACCAGCAGTCTGTGTTTGTCAGCAGTTTCAGGATCAGATTTTAATTATTTCAGGGATCAATCGCTTTAATTTGATGTGTTTCTACATGAAGAACTGATGAGGATACACAGATGAATGTTTTTAACAAAATGTTTTCTAACAGTTTTTAAACTAAATCAGATTCTTCATGTGTTGTATTCAGAGTTTGTAAAAAAAAAGTTCATTTTTTTTTTTTAATTAAAAAAAACTTAAAACTTTACTTTAAACTGGAGTGCGTCGTTCGTTCCTTAATCTTCTGTTTTAATTCAAAAGGAAGAGGAAGAGATCTTCGTCATCATTTTCAACAAAAACATGAATGTGTAACTGAAGACCTTAATTTCCACACAAATGTGAAATGTTTGACAAATCCATGAATTATGAGTTGACGGTGTTATTAAGGTGAAAGGATTCATTAAAGTTTTTAATAGATAATCTGCATGATGTAAGGAGTTTTAAACTGAGCCAAGAGCCTGAAGGCTGCTGCTGAGGGTTAGGGTTAATTTTCACCTTGAGTAAAAAAAAAAAAATCTGCAGGACGAAGGACATACTGCAGTAATACTACAGTATACTAAAGTACTGTACATACAGTTGGATAAAAAAAGTTTGGGCACCCCTGGTCAAAATTTCTGTTTCTGTAAATAGCTAAGTGAGTAGAAGATGAACTGATCTCCAAAAGGCATAAAGTTAAAGATGAAACACTCTTTTCAATATGTTAAGCAAGATAAGTGTATTATTTTTGTTTTTTACAATTTTCAAGTGAAAAAAGGAAAGGAAAAAAACATACAAAAGTTTGGGCACCCCAAGAGATTTGAGGTCTCATAACTTTTACCAAAGACTCAGACCTTAATTAGCTTGTCAGGGCTGTGGCTTGTTCACAGTCATCATTAGGAAAGGCCAGGTGATGCAAATGTCAAAGCTTTAAAAATACTCTGGCTCCCCAAACCTTGTACAAACAGTCAGCAACCATGGGCTCCTCTAACCAGCTGCCTAGCACTCTGAAAATTAGAATAATTAATGCCCCCAAAGCAAGAGAAGTCTAAAAGGAGACAGCAAACCATTTTCAGGTAGCTGTTTCCTAAGTTTGTAATGTAATTAAGAAATGGCAGTGAACAGGAACAGTTGAGGTCTGGAAGACCAAGAAAGCTTTCAGACAGAACTGCTCGTAGGATCGCTAGAAAGACAAATCAAAACCCCCGTTTGACAGCAAAAGACCTTCAGGAAGATTTAACAGACCTCTGGAGTGGTGGTGCACTGTTCTACTGTGCAGCGGCACCTGCACAATGGACTACCTCAAGAGGCGAAAGCTGAAGTTTTTGCCATGGCCCTCACAGTCCACCGACCTAAACCTCAATTGAAAACCTGTGGATAGACCTCAAAAGAGCAGTGCATGTAAGAAGGCCCAAGAATCTCACAGATCTGGAAGCCTTTGCAGGAAGAATGGGAGAAAAACCTTTGTTCCAGGCCCTTTTCCTTTGGTATTTTGAAACTGTAAGAGATGGAAATAGAAAGGTAATCTCACTCAAAATATTAAAGAATGTGTCATCTTTAACTTTATGCTTTGTGGAGTTCAGTTCATCTTTTACTCACTCAACTACGCACAGTAAGAGGAATTTTAACCAAGGGTGCTCAAACTTTTTCATGCCACTGTATATACATTGCTGACGTACTTGTATTTTACTTGAGCATTTTCATTTCCTGCTACTTCTTACTTTTTACCCCTCTACCCTTCTTTGTCAGGCAGATGTAGTTAGGCAGATTTAAATTTAAATTATGTGATGATCAGTTTATAGAAAATTAGTCATTATTACACATTAAACAGTTCATAAAGTTCTTTAAATCACCAGCTACAATGGTAAAATGTCAGGAAACATAACAGAAACAAAAATAATAATAATAATTACTAACAAAACATCTGTGACAGTTTGAAGGTCAAACATGAGCTTTTTGTGTTTATCACTGATTAAAAATAGCCATATTTTAGTTTGTGTAAATAACCCAACAATAATGTAAACTCACCAAGCACTTTATTAGGAACAATTTTACACCTGCTTATTCATGCAATTATCCAATCAGCCAGTCCTGTGGCAGCAGTGCAATGCATAAAATCCTGCAGATACGGAGGTGCGGCTTGCAGGGGGCGCTAAAACCAGCTTCCTCTGACTGTTAATAAATATCTGATGTTGTTTTTTTAGTTTTAAATGTTCAGAGGAGAAAATAACATCAGATGATTCACATCAGTCTGCAGCTGTTAAATAGAGCAGAAACATCAGCTGACTCATACACACACATATGTACACACACACTCTGTTACACACACATATATAGTGTATATACACTATAACACATACACACACACTGTCCTCTGGTTCCAGACAAACAGCATTAATGTCTAATTAACCCTGAAAACACTTTAACTCATGATGACACATCTGTGCTTCAGCCTCAGCCTGAGGAGTGTGTGTGAGTGAGTGTGAGTGTGTTTGTGTATATGTGTGTGTATATATATATATGTGTGTGTGTGTGTGTGTGTGTGTGTGTGTGTGTGTGTTTGTTATATAAATTATTCATACTCGTGCCAAATTTTGATTAATAGTGAATTTTTATTTTATTAATAGGTTTCATCTTGCTGGAAATGACTGAAGCATGTGACAAAATACCATAAGAGATATAAATGGAAAAAAAATGAACTATTTCTGTTTCTTTTTACATTTTTTTGAAAAATTCCATTTTTCATACCCTTTCTCAGTAATTAATGGCAAAGCCTTTTTTTTGCCATCACAGTAATCAAATGGTTCTTATGATTGCTAGCAAGCCTTTTGCATGGCTCCACTGGGATTTTGGACCACTCCTCTTTTGCATCAATCTCCAGGTCTTCGAGCTTGGAAGGCCTCTTTGCCTTCATTGTGGTCTTTAGTACCCCCCACAGATTCTCGATGGGATTCAGGTCTGGACTCTGGCTGGGCCTCTCCGTAATGTTGATTTAGTTTTCTGTTAACCATTTCTTGACCACTTTGGCTTTATATTTGGATCATTGTCTTGATGGAAGATCCAATGCTGCCCAAGGCCAAGTTTTTCTGCAGACTGCCTGATTTTTTCTTCCAGAATCTTAATGTAATCCTCTCCTTCATGACGTTTACTTTGACAAACACCCCAAAGCATTACATTCCCACCACCATGCTTGGCCAAGGGGTACGTGCTCTTGGAGTTGAATGCTTCTCCTTTCTTTCGCTAAACAAAAGCCACGTCCCTGTGTCCAAACAACTCAATTTTCCTCTCGTCTGACCACAGAACTGATGACCAAAAGCTTTCTACTTTTTCCAGGTGAGCTTTTGACAAGGCTAGGCAAGCTTTTGAGTGCCTGTCTTGGAGAAGCAGAGTCCGCCTTGGTAGGCGTCCATGGATGCCAGCCTTGTGCAGTGTCCGCTGGAGTGTCATATGAGATGTTGATACCTGAATGGCTTTGGTGATTATTCTTGATTCTTCTTGGCTTCTCACACTGCCATTCTTGTCAGCGCAGGGGTCACTTTGCGCTTCCTACCACACCCTGTGAGATTTTTCCCAGTATGGAACTCCTTGTACATTTTGATTATGCTTTGCACTGTGGCCACTCGCACTTGAAAACAAATGCCTAAATATGGCTTTAGAGCCTTTCCCCCGTCTTGTGAGTAGCCACAATGTGCAACTGGAGGTCCTCACTAAGCTCTTTGGTTTTAGACATGAATTGCAATTGACTAGTAACTAGAGAAGTACTGCATCAGCTGTCCTCAATTTATAGTTGATAGAATGCTTTAAAGCATGATAGGAATTACCAGGGCTATCTGGAATGGCATAGAAGTTTGGATTTTTTCTCAAAAATTTGCGACTATTTCAAGGCGTATGAATAATTTTGGACATGACATTTTTAGTAAACATGTAAAAAAAAAAAAAAAGTACAAATTTAACATTTACATCTCTAACACATTGTCTTGGGGGGGACTTGGGTTCAAAGGTCATCCATCACACTAAACCTGAACCCAGCCAATCTAAACACAACCAGAGGAACAGTTTCATTGGGTCTCAGACCAGGTCCACATGAAGCCGTCTAAATTTTTAAAAACTGTTTTCATGGTTTGATCCTGGCCCCTCTAGTCCACATGGAGAAGTGTGTTTGAACAAAAAAAATTAACGCAAAACTGGTCCTGATGGTCAGACAGCAGCTCTGTGACATCAGTGGGTAAAGAGATTTATATTTCCACCAGAAACACAATGTAACATATTCTCTGTCTGTTCCTCTCTGCCATTCTCAGCGCTTTTCTGCAATTTTATTTTGCTTATTCTCCTGCAGAATTCTGGTGTGAAGATCTTCATCCATCTCTGCTAGGTTTTTTTTTTTGGGTCGACACAGGAAACAATCAGCTTGTCCTCTGCTCCACTTCACACAGACACACTGAGGCGACACATTAAAAACAACCTAAAAACACTTCCCAGTACGCTCTCTGACCAGGTGAATGCTGGCTTCATCTGAAAACACAAACTCTGATCAGAGAACAGCCAATTAGACTGAAATTATGAGTTCAGTTCAAAAACATGAAATAATATAATAATCAAACTAAAACTGATTCACACTCTTAAAAAATCTGAAAAATGTTTCAAAGAAATAATGAACCTCCTGCTCTCTGATTACTCCAAGGATTCCCTCATTAACCAATTAAACACCTGTGCTGTTTGTTAATTAGCAAACAGAACTACTGAGTGACGAATTACATACGAGCTTTTAGACACTTAAAGTGTGAAAACAGCAGGAAGACAGTCTATCAAAATAAAAGTCTCATTAAATATGATGAACAAAGTCAGAGCTGAATGTTGGATTTCTGTGGTGAGGTTTGTGGGCTAAATAACAACTAATAAAACCAGTTCAGACCAGAAAAAACAGAAACCTGAACTTCACCTTCACCTGAACTTGTTAAAAAAAAAAAAACAATGTAGAAAAAATCTCCCCAGAGAAAACACATGATCACAATTTACATTTTACAAACAGTGAGGTCCCAGTCCAGGTACTAGTCCCAGTACTGATAGAGTGCTGTATATTGTATTGTATTGTATAAGGGGCATCATTTTTATTTATTATGTCTTTCAATCATTTGTTGTTTTACACGAACATGATGGATATTCACTGTTTATGAATCATAGTCTCCAAATATCAGCAAATATTTTAACATCTGTAATCACGTGTTATTGGTCTGTTATGTGCAGGACATTCTCTGGCCTCTCACTGGTGCTATGGTTGTGTGTTGTACTATTGTCTGTGTGTGTGTGTGTGTGTGTGTGTGTGTGTGTGTGTGTGTGTGTGTGTGTGTGTGCGTGTGTGTCTGTTTGTGTGCTTTTGTGTGTGTTTGTGTGTGTTTTTGTGTCTGTGCCTGAAGCAGCAGATGATTCACTTTCTGTGAACACCTGAGATCAGATCAGCTGCAGGCTGTCAGGGCACCAGGCCACCTGAGACTCTTATGTCTCAGGGGGGGCTGATCTCTGAGGTTCTGGCCACCTACACACCCGAAATTAATAAATGGATACACTGCTGTGAGAGCCTTCAGACTCAACCAAACACTCACAGATCAGATCCACAACATCATTCAGGTCTCGGAGCTGATCACAGAAAACTGAAATTTTACTAAACAATGACTCTCAGTGAGGGTCGGGGAGCTGTTAATATCTGTCTCTGTAATCAATTGTCTTGTTTGCAGGGAAACAGGATAGAGGACCCAAATGCAGACACACAGGCAAGCTGATGCAAAGAAGTTGTTTTTTAATATTAAAAAACAGATTAACGTGCTGTCGGGTGGAAAAACTGAAGTTAAGGCAGACTGGCAGGCAAGACTCGGGAAATTCAACTCAGGAAGCAAAACACAGGAAAACTCAGGAAAAAGCAGAGGAAACTAAAAAGATGAACTGACAAAGAATGAGGGGAATACAGGGGCTTAAATACACAAGGGAGGCAAAGGGTGATGGGGACAGGTGAAACTAATTGGGGCGGGGCAGGCGGGAACACACAGGCAGGGAAAAAAAAACAAAGACACAACAGGTAAGACGTAACAAAATAAAACAGGAAGCACAAAGTCCATAAGTAGTCCCTCAAGAAACAAATAAAACAGAATCTTTACGTTTACTGACCTCCAGCTATCTAATTTCTCTTGAGGACATCTGCTCATTTCTCTGGAACGTCTGGGGCCTCATTGATAGCTGTTGCGTACACACAAAAACCTGCCTGAAAGAGGCGTATGCCACTTCCCACGCAAAAGTTGGGATCTATAAACCAACTTGACGGGTAAATGTGGGCACCTGTACAGAAACTGTGACGTAAGCGCTACACTTAGACAAACCAGGACAAATCCAAGACATTTCAAGTCCACAACCGTTTCAAGTTCAGATGCAAGTGAGTCGCACCAGCACCTGCAGGACTGAATCACTGTCTGAGGTCAGCAAACACAAGCATCATGTTAAACTCCCAGAGTCAGGCTCTGGAGTTAATTAATACTCGGCATAAAGTTTTACTTCGAGAACATGATGGATCTGATTCACAACTGCAGAGATAAAACAGTTTGTTTCCGATAATCAATCAGATGATTTTCGTTACAGAAGTTTATCAGCCGGAGGGCTCGGCCATCATCAGTCTGTAAAACGCTGTCAAATTATTTCTCCTCCTCTTTAAATGACTTCCTTCTGTGTTGATCAATTCAAATATCCAGCTTTTTAATGAGAAATCACTGAAAGTGCGAATATTCCCCCTGAGTGAAAATAAGTTTCATGAAGAGACTGAGACGAAAAGGAAAAACTTAAACCATCAAACATCTGAAGACATGGGACATAAAAATACACATTCTCGTTTTCTTCATCCCTTTCTTGTTTTGTTATTGTCCTTTCAAAATAAAGGACAGGCTCACTGTTTTCAACAAACCCCACAGATACATGTAGAATATATTTTTCTCACCCAATAAGGAATATGGACTTTGTCTCCATCACGTTCATCAGAAACATGTTGTGCAGAGACCTGTTAATGTCCAGGATGAACAGGAGGGAAAACCTGTTCACATGTTCATATGGACACATGACTGTCAGTTTAAGACAGACATGAAAAATGTCAACATGTCCTTTAAAAGATCAGCGACGATCAGACCAAGACTTTGACGACCTTCAGGAACCAGATACAAAAACATCCAAGGTTTTCAGCTGTTAAATCTGTAAGACATATTTACATGAAACATTTTGTAGAGACAGAGAGACAGAGACACACAGAAACAGAAACACAGCCAGAAACAGAGACAGAGAGACAGAGACAGAGAGACAAAGATAGATACAGAGAGGCACAGACACAGATAGACACAAAGACAGAGTTGTTGTTGAGACATCAGGGAGACAGACAGCAGGAGGACAAAGCCCCGAGGACATCATGTCAGGTTTCTGATGTGGGTGATAAATACTGATCAGACGAAGCAGTTTGTTGTGTGTTGTGTCGGAACGCTGGAGACACTGTGAGAGGCAGAACTCCTACATCTACATACACAGTTCGTTAGCATTTGTGAGCAGCTGGAGATCAAACTGAAGCAGGAAACACATGGTGCAAAGTCTCTGAGGAAGAAACAGTTGTGTGACCTTTAGACATGTCTCCATTCTTAAAAAGGTTTCCTTCTTTTTCTTTTTTCTTTTAGATTTGAGTGTGTTAATCAGTATGTGCAGCACTTTGAATTCTTTGTGTATCAGATAAAGTTGTTGTGTCTTTAGAAGATTTTCACATCACATACGAAGACGCAAACACAGGTTTTCTTCGTCTCTCTCTGAACCTCCTGCAGCTCCTCTGGTATTTGTCCACTTGTCCTGCTGTCTGATGTAAAGGTCAAGGATCTCACCTGACACTGAGTCCTGCTGAGTCCAGTCCTCTTTCAGTCCGTCAGTCTCCTTCAGTCCTTTGGTCCTTCAGTCCTCCTTCATGGAACTGAATTACAAACACAAACTGACCATTAGTGGCTTCATATCAGGAGACTTTATGGAGGAACAGGTGGACTGGACAGTGTTGGACTGTACAGGTATGCCTCATGACATGGACACTGAGTTCAGGTTCAAATACACTAGCAGACACAGTCATTGACTGATGTGTTGGTTTTTCTGTTGTTTAACAACATTGTCACGACCTGCTCCTTGTGTGACTTCATATGGACTCTGTGCTGCCTGTTCTATTTTACTATAACTTACCTGTTATGTATCTGGTTGTTTTACTTCCTGTCTTTGTGTTTTTTCCCGCTTCTTTGATTGTCTACCCTGATGTTTTTCACCTGTTCCCAGGTACCCCTGCCTCCAATGTGTATTTCAGTCTCTGTGTTCTGCATTGGATTATCTGGTTTTGTTCCTGGTTAAGTGAGCCTGCTTTACTTACTAAAAAGTTACTTAGCTCACCCATTCTGCCTTTGTGTGAATCTGTATTTGGGTCCTTTCCCGTCTTCCTGACTTCTGCTGTAACAAACATGAGTTTTGCAGGTGGAAAAAAGAAAACTTTACATTTTTCAGTGATCAAATCAATAACACAAACACACACACACACACACACACACACACACACACCTGCAGGAGGTGACTTCCGCCTTAGCTTTGACCTTTAGTGTGAAGATGACCTTCAGACAAAGCTTCTGATTCCTTCTTTTCCTCCTGAGCTTTCACTTCATATGAGGAGATTTCACGTTGAAACACACACACACACCAACACACACATGCACATTAACACACACAGAAACACAGGCATATACGCACACACAGTACTTGCAGCAGAGTGTCATCAATGAACCATGAATGTGAGGATCAGTAAATAATTATTGGTGATTACAGGCCACTCGTCACTGTTTTTAAAGGTTTATTTAAAATTGAACATTTTTGTATTTCACATCTGACACCCCCCCACCCACCACACACACAACCCCACCCACCATACATACACACACACACACACACACCCTGAGCTCCTCTATGTGATGACAGCCTTGTGCAGTGAGTTGGATGTGAGTTGACTTTGTTAACTTTAAACTGTGTAGCATCTTTGATGAATCTGGTTGATTGGTGATGAGGCAGTTTTTCAAACCATAGATACTGAGATGGTTACAATATGTACACTGATGAGCCAGAACATAATGACCACTCACAGATGAAGAGAATAACATCAGATATCCCCTGACAGCGGCGCATGTGAAGCTCTGGGATATATCAGACAGTGAGGGAACAGTCGGTTCTCATGGTCAATGTTGGATGAGGGAGAAATGAGCAGTGTGAAGACCTGACCCACTCCGACAAGGACCAAGTTGTTACTGCCAGAAGTCTAGGTTGGAGGTGGGGGGGCCCCCGGTCAGAGTTGGTGAGCACCTACCACTGAAAGTATTCCAAGGGGTGACAGTGGTCTGAGCAGGGACAAACCATGAGCCAGTGCATCACTGATGCGCAAAGATAGCACAGATTGTCCCGTCTGGTCTGACCCTACAGAAGGACTACTTTACTGATGGTTCTGGGGCTGACAGACCGGACAAAGCACAGAATGCTGGTCATAATGTTCATCAGTGGAAGTATGTACAGTATATATGGAAGTTTACTCACATAGCATTTGTTTATATGTTTTGTTTTCTTTATTCAGATCAAACCAACTAACATTCAGCCATCATTACCAATAATCAAACCTTACAATCAAACTCCTTGTGTCTGACTCAGCCTCAGTGTTTATCCTCACCTTGAAATTACCTGCCAGCAGTTCACATCTGATCATCGATCCTACAGCCTTTCATATCTGATCAGTTTGCAATGTTGAGACCTTTCAAATCCTCCATGTTTTATCATTCCTGCATCTTCCTCCAGTTCACGATATTTTTCCGTCAGATGTTTCCTGGAACCTTTGACCTCTGTGTTTCTGATATTGAATCTCTTTAATCAGATTCTTTTGTCTTTTGTGTCTTCAGATTATTTTCAGAGTTAAAGTTGTGATACATGGATTCTTTTTTACTACAACATGTCCTCTGTGGGTTTAATTTGGCATCTGATTATTACTCTGGAGGAAAGCAGCCTGTCAGGCAAACTGCAGGGCAGAGGGTCGACCTCAATCTGAGTGTGTTACAGCAGATTAAAGGCAGGAGGAGGAAGGGAGACCTGCATGAAACACAAACACACACACAAACCGCAGTCTGAAGTCTGAACTTGAATATGGAAACATCAGAAAGAAGATCAGTTATCTCCTCTATCAATCAGTTCATCAGTCAGTTGATCAGGGAATAGAGCAGTGACATCAGTTCTGGCAGGAAACTCACGTCAAGTTTAACCATTTATCGCATGGATGAATGACAAACACGATCAGTGGTGAGACTCTTGTGATGCTCTGGACACATCTTTGCACTGACCCTGAGATCATAAATCTCCGACACACCTGTTGATAAAATCTGAATCAATATGAATGGAATGAGAATAAGATGATGTGTAGCGAGGAGCATGTCACATTTCCTTTGAATGCAGGCATGCGTGACCATCATCTTCCCTTGGATGCAGGAGATCAGAGGCATGCTGAATGCAGCACATGAGCATCTGGCAAAATGCTGCTCTTGTGAGTTGATACAAGGGAAAATATGCTACAGGAGAATGTGAATAATTGAATAAAGTGAAGTGAAGAAGACGACCTGTAGTCCTCTCACTTTCTCTGTGATCCATCATTTTAAATGTGGATATATCTGATCACAGCAGAGCAGGTGGCAAGACTCTGATGATAAAATACAGATGTTATCAGCCAGCTGCCTGTCTCACTCCTCACCAGATGTTGCTGTGAGGCAGTTTTGTTGTTTGACTGAAAGGAATTTGAGGCTGAAAAGATTTACCTGTTTTCATGTCGTTCAGGTGTTTGAATGTGGACAGAGCTCTCTCCTAAAACTACCTGGAGACTCCAGTTTGAACACAGATCAGTTTCACATGAAAACAGTTTTAAAATGAGGCAGCATCATGTGGACATAGCCTTCAGCTGGTTCTTCCTCTTCCTGCGCAGGTGTGAGAATCACACCTTGAACAGCTTGACAATAGGAGAGTGCAGGTTACAGGTTGTGAGGAGGTGTTGTGTCCTCAGTGGATTATACAGCAAGACCCTGCTGCTGTTTTACTGCCTGTTTGATTTTTTTCTACAGTTTGTGGTTTTAACTTGCGCCTTGTTGTAGAAATTGTGTGTGTTACAGGCAATCCAACTTTTTACCTGTCTTTTATCCAGTCCCTGGAGCCAGGTGTGGCTCTGCAGTGAAACTGTGTACATTTTTAATATATAATAATTACGAATTAAAAATTGTTTGGTTTGCAGTGACTTTGCAGTGGCACAGACAGGGTGATGGTTTGATCTCTCACCAGTGCTCTTTATTTTGTACAGGTGTTAGCAGAGTCATGAGGGGGCTTGGCTACGTGATAACAGAGCAGACCTGGGACAGAAAAACCACCAGCCTAAAGTGCAGAGACCACAATATTAAAAACAATAAATATATGAATATGGTGGTAGCAGTAGTAGTATATTTGAATGTCATGTCATAAAGGTTTAGATTTTTCCCCCAAAATGTACCTGAGTGAAACATCTACTGCAATAACTACACTTTTGTCAGAAAGTTAGAAGTATGTGTAACCTGGGGCAGTGTTGCCCTAAAGGTTAGAGAAGCCGGTTTCAGCAGGATAAATCTGGTTCAAGAATTTCTTTCTGCAGTGAATCACAGATACATTTTAATCCCTTAACAGACATCTCCGTTTTTTTTGCATGAGCGTGAAAATAATGTACCTAAAATAAAAAGGTTACTATTCTTTAACCTTTTTGGTTACAGTTCGGACTGGGCGGCATATCTACTTTTTAAGAGACATCGATATATTTTAAAACGAGATATAGAATGAAAAAATACCATTTATGTCGATATAGCTTGATGTTGCATTACATATCCTGTTTCTTCCATAAAGCTGTGCCAGTGTTTGCAGCTCTCCTTTTTCACACTCTCCGCACATCCGCATCTACACACAATCCTTGTCCCACTTGCTCACAAGTTCTCCTGCAACAGGATCTTCGGCAAGATGGCGGCGCTGGGGCAGCCTCCGTTTTGAGCTTTGCTTGTCCCAGTTTTAGACTTGCTTTACTATCCAATTCTCAATATTTGGTCCTTTTGGTCCTCTTTTCATCGTCCTGTTCACTTAGAGAACACACCAAGATGCATTTTAGAATATGAAAAAGGATTCCACAGTCTACAAAGAACTTGGGATCGGCTTCATCGAGGATCTGTGCAAGGCTGACACGGAAATGCCAGCAGCACTATAGCAAAAGAAACAACAAGCAGGAGCAGCTGTTAAACGGGCATACAACAGAGGCAATGCTGGATATATAAATGGAAAAAGGATCACTTAGAAGAGGCACACAAGGAACTGTATATAGATGAGGGTCTCTATGACTAAGCACTAAAAAGGCCTTTTGATTGAAATAAACAGGTTGGATAGTTTATATGTAATATTGCATATTGAAAGGACGTTGTCTGTCTTTTTGGCTTCTTCACAGTTAGTTGGACTCATTAATATTTACCAGCTAGTTTTTATTCATAACGAATGTCTTTTTTTTTCTGGTATTTCACTTCATGCTAGGGGCTTAAGAGAAAATCAACGGTTTAATTTTTAAGGGCGAAAAAGCAAATTTTATTTTGTTACAAAAACACTCAAAACCGAAGCATGAAAAATTCTTGGTAAAACCAATGGGGAGGCAAAATTCTTTTTGATCATGGTTCAAATAGATCAGCAGGGTTGGCTGTTCTGGTCTGTAACTCACCTGGTAAATTAGTGACATCTTGTATTGATAATAGTTGTGATTGGCTATTCTGCGTCCTGAACCTTGATGCGCAATATAGTATGCTGGTTAATGTTTATGGATTAATAACCTAACTCAAAACAGACAGTTGATTTCAGATGTTTCTGACACCACAGAAAACCTTAAGCACATCTATCCGACTGCAAATGTAATAATGGGGGGTGCTTTCAACATGGCTAAAGATGAGTGGCTTGACAGATGTCCTCCCAAATGTCAATACAGCTCTTATAACCCTATACCATCCGACTTCTATAGCACTCACAACTCATTAGCGCCTTAAACATCCAGACACCAATATTCCTGGTTTAATCCAAGTAATGCAGCAAATTCAAAAATAGATTTTTGGTTAGTTTCTTTCTCTGTGATCAACTTTGTCTCTGACGGCTGTATGTGAGCAGCTCCTCTCACAGATTACTCTGTTATTTAGTTGATTTTTAAATCCCCAGGTGTTTGCTGCAGAAAAAAGGGGTGCTGGAAATTCGATTATAGTTAATCAAATTGCCAATCATTTTATGATGGTATTAAACCCGCAATCTCTAATGTGATAACTGATGAGTCTGTGATGTCTTATTTTTCTAAATGGGAATTCTTGAAATTTAAAATTTGGGAATATGCTATTCATTTTGGAATATTGCTCAACGGAAATAACAAATTATCAGAAATGATCATTAAAGAAATAAACACCTGTTGCAATAAGACATTACCTACTGACAATGACAAAGTTTGCAAGTTAAACTTGATGACATCTATGTTAGAGAAGCTGAAGGGGCTTACATAAGATCCAGGGCAAAATGGACAGAGGAAGGGGAAAGAAACACATCATAATTGTGTCGTTTAAAAAAAGAAGGTGGGAGAGAAACTCAAAGCTTTATTTATTCATGTCCCAGTAAACACAGATCCAGCCTTGCTTGCCAAGGAAATAGTTTCCTTCTATAGTAAATTATATTCCCCTGCCTTTTCTATTGATGTTACTATCTCCTTCTTCAACCATATCAAAAATATTATTCCCCTGATACACTATGAGCTGTGTGATGCGATACTGCTTCTGATGAGCTGGATGGAGAAGAAGAGAATCTGCCTCTCCAGGTAGTGATGGGCTTACAGCCAATTTCTATAAGCATTTTTTGGGGTTTATTAAAAGATCCATTCTTTCTTACATTAAAAGAAGCAACAGATAATGACATTTCCTTCCACTATGAAACAACCTGGTAAGGACCACAAAATATTAGATATTCTTAGACCAATAACATTATTGAACAATGACTGTAGGAAGTGGTATTTCCAAAGCAGAGGACTCAAAAGCATGACTCAGGAGTCAAAACAGGGTTCCAAAAATCAGAGTCTTTACTGAAAAACAGGTGGGTAAACACTCAGGCAGACAAAAGCAAAAGGGATGAGGCCAAGGTGAGGTCCAAAAACTGGTCAAAAACAAACCAGGAAGACTCAACACTAGGAAAAGTGGCTGGAACGCTTGTCACAGGGAACAAAGACGAACTGGCAGAAAGGTCAGGAAGCACAGAGACTGAACACACTAGGAGAGGGGAGACATGAGACGCAGGTGCAACACATTAGGGCGGGGCAGACAATCACAGTGGCGGGAAACGCGAGAGCAGGAAGTAGAATCTGCAACGAGAGGGGCAGTTATTGACAACAAAATAAAACAGGAAATACTGCAAGGAAATGAATGAAAACATGACCCAGGAGGCAGGACAGGAAATGACAACAACTCAAACAAATTTTAACACTTATTATTGCTAACAGATAAAAAAAATAATTAAAAATAATTACATAAAATTATAAGTAATTCCCAATCTGGTTTTATGAGGGGTAGATCCATTCACAACAACAATATTCGCTTAGTGCTTTATCTTTTAGATTATATACACTTAAAAAAGACGATGGTTCTAGTTGATTTCTTGTATTTTTTTAAAACATTTGATTCAATTGTGCACCTGTTTATTGTCCACTGTTTAAGATTACTTGGTTTTGAGGATACATTTCGTAACATTATAAAACCTTTTTACGAAAACACAAACGGTTCAATTTCTTTATCGAGACGTACATCACCCAGATTTCTAACCTCCAATTCTCTTTATAATAGCTATAGAAATGCTTTCTATCTTTTTTAAAAATTCAAATATCACTCCATTAGAAGTTCTTGGGAAACCAGTAATCATTAGCCAGTTAGCAGATAATACTACCATCTTGATGAAGCAGCTAACCAAAGTCCGCAAAAAACTACAAATGACTCACACTTCTTCCAAAGCCTCAGGTCTAAAGTTAAATTTGAACAATTGTGACTTGATGCCAATTCATCAAAGTCATTTAACAGAGGCACACAACATTCCTATAAAATCCACTGTAAAATACTTGGGCATACATATATCTAAAGATTCAACTGAGAGTGAAAATTTGAATGTGTGAAAGGTAGTAGATGAATGCCAGACTAGACTTAACGGTCTCATTGTTACTGATATTCATTAGCTTAATGGGTAGAATCCTTTTGACTAAAATGGAAAGATTTTCAAGATGTATCTATCCAACATACTCAATTGCTATTCAAAACAGAGCTGTTAAAAAGATCAGTCAGGTTAATTTTGGTTATATTTGGAAAAGGAAAACTCACTATGTTAAGAGATCAGAGATGACCAAAAAACTTAAAAACCTTAAAGATTAATTAGTTAAAAACTTTTCTGAGCAACAGTAACTTTTGGTACCATAATACCAGAGAAATATTCAGTAAATTGGGAGGGAGGGAATTTTTACTTAGATGTGATTACACTATTCAAAGTCTCCTGATAAAGCTATCCCTATTTCACTGACAGTTCATGTTAAATTGCAAACTCATATACAACCACAATGTCACCCCACATAATACACCATTATAGAATGATAGATATACTATGGTAAAAAAGCAAATCATTGTATAACAAGGACTGAATGGAGAAGGTATTTGGTCACTGACTCGCTTAGTTGATAGTAGTGGATGTATCTTGGCATATGAAAATTTTTGCCTTTAATCTGATTTAATTAGCAACTGAAACACATTTAAATCTATAACTAAAGTCCTTCCCCAACTCTATTATATGTTTAATTCAAGGAATTTTGAAAAATTCTACTCCTATCAGCCCTGGTCTCCCACAACTTCTAGTTGGAGGCTGTGATTTTAATAAAGTCAAAAATAAGTCAAAACAATTAGAAGTATGTTAAAAAGCATTCCCATACCTTATAGTATCTTACAGAAATTCGATCACACCAATCTACTCTAAAGAAATTATTGACATGTCACAAAATAAATATTAAAAATTTCCAGTAAATCCTAAAACAAAAGAAATCCATTTTAAAGTTTTAAATGGAGTGTATCCATCCAGGGAATTGGTATGACAACGATTCAGAATTGAGATCAATAATTATGTGTTTTGCGATGAAACTGAAACTACTGATCATTTATTTTTTCAATGTATGTATGTCAAAGCTTTATGGCTTGTTGCACATGACTGGCTTTACCCAAAAGTTTGTCACCCTAAAAAAGCTTCTCAAAAGGACATTGTTGATGGACTTGTCTTAGACAATAGCAAAGATGCCTTTCTGGTGAATAATGTGCTTATTCTTGGAAAATGTGTGTGTGTGTGTGTGTGTGTGTGTGTGTGTGTGTGTGTGTGTGTGTGTGTGTGTGTGTGTGTGTGTGTGTGTGTGTGTGTGTGTGTGTGTGTGTGTGGTTTTTTGTACATGAACCTGATGCTCATGGTCTCATGCCAAGATGTTAAAACCATCTTGTTTGTGTATGAGAATAAAAGGGGAATCTAAGGCCTGTAGGAGTGAAAACAGTTTGGAGCCACAGGTCTGACAGAGTTCTGCTTCAACAGCTGTTGCAGTGATATGAGGATCCTGAAATACTTTGCATAGAGAAAATCAGGAGACTTAGAGCTCTTGAACTATTGATAATTTGTCATGGTTGTGTGAAGACTGGTTCCAGTACGGACCCAAACATACCTGAAGTAGCACTACCAAGGCCAAAGCATGAATGGGATGGTGAATTTTAAAAGGTTCAAGTTTACTGACAACAGTAACTAAACCACAGTAAATGACACTTCAATACTCAGAAATGAGGCACAAAATGATTTACTGAAATCAGTTGTAGCACAGACTCTAGGTAGGTCTTCATTCAAACATAAAACAAATTTAATCTGAATTTCCAGAAAATGGTGAAAAGTAAAACACGAGTGAAGCCGTGTGTCCCTCCACTGATGCTGTGTGAATATGAGTTGACTGGTTGACGGATATAAACAGCTGGTGGAGCTGATTCTCCAGTCGCTGCCATTAAACCACTGCAGAAGAAGAGGACACAACTAGGTTCAATTTTAATATTCTTTTTCAACCAACAAGGAATGAGCAGCACAAGACCCTTTTTCTGTTGTGATGATGCAAGAATACCTTTATTCAGTGGTCACCTTGAGTCAGTGAGCTTTCAGATCTGAGACGAGTCAAGTGATTGGACCCTTACAAACCTGCTAACTCTAATATTTCAAAATGTCAAGGTAAAGAAAATGAATCAGATGTTGTAGCAGCTTTAACTTTAAGAACCACTGATGTAGAAAACACAGTCCTGAAGAAACTGTAGCAGCATCAGCACCATGAGAACAGTCTTTCGTCTTTACATAGCACACACTACATGATATAATCTGCGGATTGTCAGTACCAACTGACCCAGACTGGAACAGACCAGCTGACCTGAAACAGACGGGGTCCAACTGACCCAGACTGTAATAGACCCGGGTGAGGCCCAAATCAGATTCATCATCGCAGATCCCAGGCCTGATGTGGGGCCGCATCTTTAGAGAGCTAACACCCTGCAGGTTTTAATATCTGATCGCAGTCCTGATAATAGAAAACTCATTAATATAAGTTAACCACATTAAAAGCAGGTGTTTAATGTGGGGGGAGGTTAAGAAATACATGTGGTAGATGAAAACAGATGGAAAAAGATGTGGCAGCGTCAGCTTTATTCTTGAGATTCCTGAGGGGAACTTTACAAACCACTGATGTAGAAAACACACAAACCTGAAGAAACTGCAGCAGCATTAATAATACTGATGTTTCATCTGACCCACCCTCCCCTACTGACAGAGGAGGAGCTGAACCCCCCCCCCCCACAGACAAAAACACACACACAGTCTGAGTGAATGGGGTATTTGTAACAGATCGACGAACGACAGCAGGATACACTGACAGAGACAGTCTCTTGCAATCTGTGGAGTTTTGTTTTCTTCGCTCAGCTGCAGCTGAGAGTTTATTTTCATTTAATCAATAGTCAGTCTAAGCTAATTACTGATCAAAATTCAGGGAACCTGCAGATCACCAAACAGAGGGGAGGACTCAGATCAGCAGCTGGACGGTAAGACCGCTGGTTTTTATCATTAGCTGTGAGTATTTAAATCCTGAACCAAACTCCACTGAAAAAATCACTGATTTAAACTGTGTGTGTGGAGTCAGTTATATTGAGTAATGTTTCAGTGCAGAATGTGAGGAAACAAACAGCTAAATGTGTTCATTAAAAATCAAACCGGCTGTGTTTTTCTCTTCAGTTTGTTTGGATGTTATTCACATGTTTTATCAGTTTACCGAAGCAGATTTAACAAGATAAACTGGAGGTTCATAATCAGATTAACGTGTTTGTCCCACAGAAAACACTGTAAATAAAATACAGATGGAAAATAAATTTTACAGTGTAGGAGATAAGATAATGTAAAGCACAGGAATAATAACCTGTTTTTAACAAAATGTTAGTGGATGTTGTCCATCAACAGAACTGGTAAATGCAGTGTTCCTGTTGTGTTATACTTGTTTATATTATGTTTGTTGTTTGTTTATTTCAGGTTACAAAAGTCAAAAAAAACCCCTCCATCGTTGGAAAGTTCGGACGGCATCTGTGTCTTCGGAGATGGAGTGTCTCTGTGTTCTGAGTGTGCTCAGTATGTTTGTCCTGTCGCTGTGGGAGGAGTCAGGCTGCAAGGCAATGACCCTGAACTCCATCCTCCTCCCTCAGGTGTCAGGAGGAGCAGCAGCAGCAGGAGGTGTCCTCTCCCACCACAGGAGAAGGAGGAGCTGGGTATGGAACCAGTTCTTCGTCCTGGAGGAGTACACCGGAGATGAGCCGCTGTACGTGGGGAAGGTACGAACAGTCAATTGATTAATTGATTTAAGTTTCATTAGAATGACAGGGTAATCATTCATTAAGTGTCTCTGTGTCTTTGTGTCTCTATGTCTCTCATCCTGATTTTGACTCTGACTCTCGCTGTTTTTTGTTCTGACTAATCTTTTAGACCAGAGTAACTAAATTCCGGCTGACATAAGAATCTTCTTCTAACAGCAGAGAGGACACATCAAATGATCCATCACATGACCAACAGCTTGAGTACAAACAGTCTGTTGTCATTGTTCAAGCTCCACAGAGAAACCAGGGTGGTGGTTCACATTTTAAAAAAGGGGACCAGAGCTGATCAGGGTCTCACACTGCTCAGCCTCTAAGGGAAAGCTTCTTTTAGGCTATTGAACAGAGAATTTGGGTGATTGCTTAACCTTAGATTCAGGAAGACAGATGTAGATTCTGGACCAGCTTTCGACTTTTGCTAGGATCCTGTAGGGGTTATGGGAGTTTGCCCATCCAGTCTAAATGTGTTTTGTGGACCCCTTGGGTATTTTGTCGGGGGTGCTGTGGGAGTAGGCGGTAGAAGGCCATTACTATGAGTCCTTCAGTTTTTGTATAATCAGAGTGAGAGCTGAGTCTGTGTTCTCAGCTGGAAGTCACAGCTTCTCAGTGGTTGTTGGACTCTACCAGGGTCGATCCTGTCACAGATTCACTTCGTGGGTTTCATGAACAGGATCTGAAGGTGCAGTCGAGGTGTGGAGAATGTCGGTATGGTGACCTCAGCATTGTATCTCGACTTTGGATGATGGATGGATAATCCAGAGTCACGGGGAGGTGGTCAGAGGTCAGAATGGATGTTGGACATCCAAAGCTTCAGACTTTGACAGCAGAGGCCAGGGTTCACATCCAGATTCCTGACTGTGGTTCAGCAGTACTCATTTTGCACTCTACATGTCAGGGAAAGATGGTGGTTTCAGGTATATGTAAATAAACATGTTGTGTCTGAAGTCATGGTGAAGTCTTCTGTATTACACTAGACCAGGATCTTTCTCTGGACCAAGATCCTTCTCTGGCCCAGGATCCTTATCTGGGCCAGGATCTTTCTCTAGACCAGGAACCTACTCTGGACCAGGATCTATTTCAGGGAGAGTACTGACCTGACAGACACGTTAATGAAGAACATTTCCTTCAAAATGTATCTCCTGTTGCAGATCAGTTGGACGTAAACCTGGTTTGTAGCAGAGCTGTTAATGTTTACTCAAATACCTTAGTGTTCTTCATCTGAAATCACTGACATTTGTCTGATTATCTTTGTGTGTGTGTGTGTGTGTGTGTGTGTGTGTGTGTGTGTGTGTGTGTGTGTGAGTGTGTTCTTTTGACCTGTACAGACCTCAGTTCTGATCTGGTCTCTGATTGAACAACACAACTGTTTATATTCTGTGAGATGTGACCTGTAGCCTGTAGCACACAAACACACACTCACTCATTGGTCTTTCTATAGTTGGGAGGACCTTTGTTCGCATAATGCATTCCCAAGCCCCTAAAAGTAACCTGAAACTGATTCTAACCTGAAACCTAAAACCAAGTCTGACCCCCCAAATAGCCCTTTGAAAAAGTGAGGACTGGCCAACATATCTACACAATGATGGTTCTAAGCAAAAACTTGTCTACACATCCATAGAAAGACATGTACACACACAGCCCTGTGGCATTCTGGGAGATGACTAAACACTGTTTGTCTTTTAGACGACGGCTGAACAGATTCAACCTGACAGATCACACTGAACCATAGTGTATGTGTGTGTGTGTGTGTGTGTGTGTGTGTGTGTGTGTGTGTGTGTGTGTGTGTGTGTGTGTGTGTGTGTGGTATGATAACAGTAGTATCACTGAACAGCTGTGTCTTACTGTAAATCATATATTAAACAACATGTGCCAGTTTGAATTGTTCCAGCCACCATGAACATGAACTGATCCCGGATCTGTCCAAAGTCCAGAATCTGCTGACTGAATAAACAAACTGATTCACATTCAGACCAGCTGACTCGTTGGACACCTTGAGTCAGTTTTGATATTCATGTGTTCGTCAGAAATCGAACTCTTGATCTCTCACTATTCTCTGCTATCCTTCACATCCTAATTTCTGACAGACATTGTTTAAACAACTTCATTTTTTAGATGTAGATCGAGCTTTAAATGAAAACCTTTTTTTTTATTATGATGGTGCTACTCAGTGATGGTGACATAAAACAGCAGATTTCCAATGGAAGTTCTGCATTGAATTTTTTTCAGTAAGAAAATTATATAATAAATAACATTAAACATGTAACTCTGACAGACCTGGAGCTTTTGAAGGTGGATTTTTCCTTTTTGGGAAAAGGTCTTTGTGCTAAGCTTAACTAAGCTAAACCTGTCCTCAACACACTCCATCTGAAACCTCTGACTCTGACAGTAGTAGGCTGACATCTGGCCTTTTTTCTCAGCTGACTTCCTCTGCTGGTTTAACTGGTTTCCTCTGGTTTAACTGGTTTACTGTGCTGATGGTTTAACTGGTTTCCTCTACTGGTTTAACTGGTTTCTGGTCCCCACAGCTCCACTCTGACGTGGATAAAGGTGACGGTCAGGTGAGGTACATCCTGATGGGAGAAGGAGCAATGTCCATCTTCACCATTGATGAGAACACAGGAGACATCCACGCCACAAAAAGGCTGGACCGAGAACAGCAGGCATACTACACCCTGAGAGCTCAGGCTCGAGACCGAAATACCAACCTACTGGTTGAACCTGAGTCTCAGTTCATCATCAAAGTCCAGGACATCAACGACAATGAGCCCAAGTTCCTTAACGGACCATACACCGCCAGAGTAGCTGAGAGGTCTCCTGTAGGTGAGTCTGAAACTAAAACAGGTCTGATCTGTCCCCTGAAGCACGATAATGTGCCCACCAGCTCTTCTTCCTGTTTGACTGAAAGTCCTTCCTGCTCACTCTGAGTCTGACTCAGATGAAAAGATAAAAGATTCTCAATAAAATCAAAATAAGACTATGAACATGAGGAATGTATGAAGTTCAGGGTGAAAGACATTTGTATTAATAGCAGACAGAAAGAATCTGTTCAGAGCTGAGTGTGTTTTTCTGAGTTTTGGATCAATTTCAGATGTTACAAGTTTTTAGACCCTGGAGAGTTTCCAGGAGGTTTCCAAGACCAGCTGACATTAAATTAACTGATCAGGAGCTCCAACTTGTCCCTATGTAAAATAATCGGGTTGTAGGTGGAAGTAAACAAGCCACATCACTGCTCAGTCAAGTCCTTAGTACAGTGTTTTTACTTTTTGACTGATTCTCATCAGAAATTAGTCCCAAACATGATGTAAAACCTGAAACGCCGATAAAATACCAGATAGAATCTAAAACACTTTTAAAGAAAACAGGCTAGTTTTAAAAGACATCTTTTAGTGAAAAAAATTCATGTGTATATCAGTTTCGAAACCAGAGCCACAGATAAACAAATATGGCAGTCCTGTGTACAGAAACTTATTAAATATAAACGGAATAGAAACTGTTTGTTAAATGTGTGTGATGGCGTTTTTCAGCAGATTGTTCTCTGTGTTCATCATTGATCACTGTTCAGACATACTCTTAATGTGAAAATCAGAGATGAGATTGAACAGAAACAGACTTTTAATGTGAAAGTTTTATTTATTCGCGCAGTTTTTTTTTTTTAATCTAAATTTTTAACCCTTTAGTTTTTACTGCAAATGTTTTCATGTTTGTCTCGCGGAGTTTCAAATGGAGCAGCAGCAGAGTATCAGTGTGAATTCCTCAGTTTGTTAAATCAAGTATTCAGGTGTATTCCGGTGCGGTCAGGTTTGTAGAGATGTTGTGTTCAGGTGTGTTCGGGTGAATCATGAAGGTGTAATTTCTCTACAGGTACATCCGTGGTGACGGTGATGGCAACAGATGCTGACGATCCAACTTATGGAAACTCTGCCAGACTAGTTTACAGCATCCTGCAGGGTCAGCCATACTTCTCTGTGGAGGCAAAGACAGGTGAGAAAACACCTGAACAAACCTGAACACACCTGAACGCAACATCTGAACACAACACCTGAACACACCTGAACACATCTGAACACACTCATGCATTGAATGATATCATACTTAGTAATATGTCAGTCACAGGACACATTACTGCAGTACTTTTCCTTTTGATACTTTGAATACACTTTACTGATAATATAACTATACTGTCACTGTAGTGAGATTTTAAATACAGGATTTCTACTTATAATAAAGTATTTTTACACTGGTGCATTGTTGCTTTTACTTCATTAAAGTTTTGAGTACCTGTTCCACTGCTGGCTGTGATCCACCTGAACGCAAACTGTATGGGTTTAAAAGATTTGGGATTTTAAGCCTTAATCAAAATCAAGGAGTGTTAAGAAAAGGAAACTATAAATGTTTTATTTTTGTTTCCTCACAGACAAACAAATTGTGTCAGTCTGAATGATTCAGACTCAGAAACATTTAAACCTGTGATTGTTCAGACATTTGTGAACTGATCTGAACTCTGCTGTGATGTGTTCATTTCTCCCTCTTATATAAATCTGTTTACTGTGTTTACTCCCCCTCCTCCCTCCTCCTCCCTCCTCACCCTTTTTCTATCTGCAGACGTTAACCTGTAAATGATCCTGAAATATTTTTATGGTTTATAGCGAGTAGGGGAATTAACTCATCCTCCGCTGCAGGCAGACAGATCAGATTAGACAGACAGATCTGTGTGTGTGTGTGTGTGTGTGTGTGTGTGTGTGTGTGTGTGTGTGTGTGTGTGTGTGTGTGTGTTTATGTGCGCGCACGTGTGTGTGTGTGTGTGTGTGTGTGTGTGTGTGTGTGTGTGTTTGAGCGTGCAAGTGTATGTGTGCATATGTGCGTGTGTTTTGTCTGTGTTTCTGTGTGTATGTGAGAGAGAGAGGATTATTTCATTATGAACAGCTTCAGCCTCCTCTGCTCTAAATCGTCCATTTATTTAAGTGTTCTGTATAAACTGGTCTGATTAAGTCACATGACGTTCTCCTCTCTCACTTCAGACTTAAAAATGGCAGAGCTTCAGTTTCATGAATTTAAAGACTGATGTGTAAACTGATTTTATTTATGTGTAGCAGATTAGTTTTAAAATATTTAATGGACAAATATAATATGTTTGATCATCAACATCAAATAGGCTGAGTATTTTTTTTAAAGTTCATTATCTTTACTGAGCTGTTGTGTTGTCTGTAACACGACATTTTACGTCCAGCCACAGGTTTAAACAGCAACTGGAGAAAAGCTGTTTTCTGTCTCACTAAAATAAAAATCCAGGACATAATATCAAAATTGTTCTTGCACCATAAATTTTCAGTGATAGCTGAGTAAGACTTTTTTTAAAAAGCCCCACACACTGTCCATCACTTTTACTCACTTTATTAACCCAACATTTTGCTGCAAGCTACCAGTCGTAGTTCTCTTGGGATCCTGTTCGTCATGCCAATTTGTGATGGAAATCTTGCGAGCTGGCTAACCCGTTTTGGTACAAAGAAGCATTTATTGAAGCTTGATGCACCAAGGAGAATAGAGAGGAACAATGCAAGTGTAATGCCACCCAGTTCTGAAGGTTATCTTCCTTGCAGGGTGTATTTAAACCCAGACAAAACTTAGTACATGTCCAAATGAGGAAATTCTTCATTGGACCACAGCCCCTGTCCATAAATATATGAACATTCCATCGGGGACTAAATCCTAAACAATAAATCACATTCACCTAATCCAGATTGTATATTTCATTCAATACTTTCCCAAGGCAAGATAGTCGATCCCAGAGCTGAAGGGGCCCCTGTGTTATTACTGTTCACCTACTCGACCAGAGGCTTGATTTATCATTTCTTTACGACTTTGGTTGCTATGGCAACTGCTACTGGGTCTTTGCCAGCTTGACTCTATCAGTATCTTCAGAGCTATCCTTGAGACAGACAATAAACTTTTGCTTTTAGGGCTTACTTGTAAGGAAACACTGCCTAATACTACCTGAAGACCTAAAGAAGGAAAGATTCCTTCACAAATCTGAACGTAATCTTTACATGTTTAGATCCAGTGTTACTGTGTTTCTTGAATGTGAGAGTTTGTTTAAATTTGTAAAACAATTTTTCTCTGCAGAAAGTTTAAATTTTAAAGCGTTTCAGAGTGTAAATGTTAAAGCGTCTCAGTATATAAATGTTAAAGTGTATCAGTGTTTCAGTGCGTAAATGTTAAAGTGTCTAAGTGTGTAAACGTCAAAGCGTCTCAGTGTCTCAGTGTGTAAACGTTAAAGCGTCTCCGTGTGTAGATGTTAAAGTGCAGCTCAGTGTTTCAGTTATCCGGGGAAAACTGAGACTTTACTAAACGAAGCTGTAGCGGCTCAGTGAGGGTCGGAGCTGTGTGACAGGGAAGTGAAGAAGACGACCTGTAGTCCTCTCTAACTGTCTCTGTGATCCATCAGTTTAAATGTGGAGATATCTGATCACAGCAGAGCAGCTGTCAGGACTCTGATGGTAAAATACAGATGTTATTAATCTGTTTTGTTGTTAATATAAAAAGAGATTTACCTGTTTTCATGTTGTTCAGGTGTTTGACTGGAGAGACTCAACTAAAACCACCTGGAGACTATGTCAGTGTGGACAAGGATCGTTAGACAGCTTAGTGTAGATGTGGTCTGTGACTCTGAGTCTGACCTGTCCTGCAGGTGTGGTGCGTACAGCTCTGCCTGACATGGATCGGGAGGTGCAAGACCATTACCTGTTGGTCATCCAGGCCAAAGACATGATTGGTCAGCTGGGAGGTCTGTCCGGAACCACCTCCTTTACTGTGACGCTGACCGATGTCAACGACAACCCACCTCGCTTCCCCCGCAGTGAGTCTGACTTCTGACTTTTAATTAGGACACACCACCAGACCATCAGGCCACCACACCCTCAGACCACCAGGACCCCTGAGAGTTCAGGTTGTCAGCTTGTTTTTGCTAGCTTGTCTAATCACAGATTTGTGAGAGGATTCAGAATCAGCACCACGAAAGTCCAGTACTGACATTTCTTGTTTGACGTCATTTCAACTTCTTAATGCTGAGCACAAGTACAGTCAGGTGCTGATAGTACAGACAGATTAATAAATGTGTGTTTTCTCAAATCTGAGTATTGATCATGAGAGGTGAACTGAGCATGCTCAGAGCCCACTGACACCCTGCAGAACTCATGGTTATATATATATATAGGTGCTGGGGATACTTCTGGTAAATCTTATAAACATACCAACACCGGAGGTCTCACCAGAGATAAGACCATCTTAGTGAAGGCTGGTGGGCTCTGAGCATGCTCAGATTATCTCTCTGTGAGCGTTCAACACACAGATCTCGAGTTCATCTCCACTGTGTCAACAAACAAACGCCTTTTCATGTACTCCCAGCGGGCCTCACCTTCTACTCCTAAAATACTCCAAAACAAATGTATGTTTGTGGCCCACAGGTTTGAGGCTTCGATTAACCATCATCTCCGGTTTGAATCGAGGACCTCTTATGAATGAAATCACCAGACCGGTTCACCTGTCCATGACAACACAAAGGTGTTGGGCTGAACAAACAACCTCATGATGATTTACCTGTTGTTAAGAGTCAAACAGTCCTGGAGTAAACATGTTTGCCCTCAGGGGGCCGCTGCAAGAAATATCATGGAGTCATTAAAATATAAAGGGTGCATCATCTGGAGAGCAGGACACTGTTTGAAAACATCTGTGGGCTTGAATTGAATATCTCACCCACCTGTACCTGCCTGTCGACCTGCATGCACCTGCATATACTTATACTTGCATGTGTATGTGTACTTGTACAAACCTGTGTACCTGTCTCCTACAGAGAGTTACCAATTCAGTGTTCCAGAGTCTGTAGTAGTGTCAACTGTGGTCGCTAAGATCAAAGCTCTGGATCTGGATATTGGTCCAAACGCTGAGATGGACTACAGGATCCTGGACGGAGACGGACAGGGAACCTTCAGGATCCTCACTGATCCAAATACACAGGAAGGACTGGTCATCCTGCACAAGGTACTTGTTTATTGCCAGTAAGGACTAGACATGCTAAAGAAGGTTAGTGGGCTGGTCTCTTTATAGAAGATACCCGTCTCTTTCCAGTAAGGGCTGGTCAACATACAGAAGGTACTGATTGCTCTGCAACAGTTAGTGATCTAATTGTAGCAGGTACTGGTTTCCTTGTAGCATGTACTGGTTTCCTTGTAGCAAGTACTGGTTTCAGTTTAGAAGGTACTGATTTACTACGGGTTTCCTTGTAAAAGGTACTGGTTTCCATGTAGCAGGTACTGGAAGTTATTGGTGACCAATTTTTTACCAGAGATCACACACGTTTGCCTCTTATTATGAAAAAATATTCTTGTTTTGGGTCTGAAGTGTTTCCTCTGTGTTTTTAATTCCTTCATCCAGATGTTAAACTGATTCAGAGGTTTTTAATTACCAACCCCCTTATTCGGAGTCCAGTTCTCAGAACATCTGCAGGTCTAAACTCTGTGTGATCATTGCATTAGTCTGCGAAGCTCTGTATTATATTAGTTTTTCTGTCAGTCCCAGAGGAGAGTCCTCTGCTGCTGAACAGCTGCTGACAACACTCACAGTTTTAAATTTAGATGGATGTCAGTGTTGCAAACACAAAATGATCTGTTATTTTTGCTTCCAGGGGGAAATCCTCTGTGCTCAGTTTTAATGAATCCTGATAATAGATTTTTGGTAAGTCCTTTGAAATCAGGCTTCAAGAGGTAAACATGTCTCCATGGTGAGATAATAGGATTGAAAACAGAAAAGATTTATTTTCTTAGAAGCACCAGACACTCAGGTGTTACTGTCAGACCTTCAGATGATGGGATCATGTCTTTAGCGTTTGATGTTGTGTTGGAGTCTAATAAATTAATTTAGCTGGAAATACTCCATAACATCAGTTTTCCTCTCCTAACTCCAGACACTGGACTTTGAGACCAAGTCCAGCTACACTTTGCGCGTCGAGGCATCCAATCGTTATGTGGACACCCATTTCCTGTCTGTGGGTCCGTTCAGCGACATGGCGACGGTTCGTCTGCTGGTGGAAAACGTGGACGAGCCTCCAGTATTCTCCTTTTCTGTCAGTCAGATGGTGATCTCTGAGGCAGCTGCAGTAGGAACTGATGTGGGATCAGTTTCAGCTCACGACCCCGACGCCACCAACAGTCCTGTCAGGTATGACAGATCAGTTTACTCAGATATACTAAATCTCTCTGTAACTGCCTGCATCCGTCTGTCGTTAATTGTCTGTAACTCTCCATAACTGTCTGTATCTGTCTGTCTCTGTCTGTACATGTCTGTCTGTCTGTAATTGACTGTCTGTAACTGTCTGTAACTGTTTGTCTGTCTCTGTCTGTACATGTCTGTCTGTCTGTAATTGACTGTCTGTAACTGTAACTGTCTCTAACTTTCTTGCTATATGTAACTGTCTGTCTTTAACTAGATGTGACTGTCCTACTGTACTTGTATGTAACTGTCTCCCTTTAACCATCTGTAAATGTCTGTGCCTGGCTGTAACTGCCTGTCGACCTGTACCTGTCTGTCTGTTTGTAACTGTCTGTAGCTGTCTGTAAATGTCTGTTTGTCTTTAACTGTCTGTGACTGCCTTTCAGCATGTACCTGTCTGTTTGTAACTCTGTCTGAATATAATTGTCTGTAACTGTCTGTCTGTCTGTAACTGTCTTTCTTTCTGTATCTGTCTATACCTATCTGTAACTTTCTGTAACTGTTACTGTCTGTAACTGTCCTTTTATCTGTAACTGTCTATAAATGTGACTGCCTGTAACTGTCTGTATGTCTCTCTGTAACTGTCTGTAACATTTTGTATGTCTGTAACTGTAACTGTCTGTAACTGTCTGTAACTGTCTGTCTTTCTTCAACTGCCTGTTATTCTCTGTCTGTCTGTAACTGTCTGTAACTGTCTGTCTGTATGTAATTATCTATAACTGTCTTTTCATAACTGTCTATAACTTTCAGTCTGTAACTGTCTGTAACTCTCGGTCTGTAATTTTCTGTCTGAATGTAATCTGTAATGGTCTGTAACTGTCTGTGACTCTCTGTCTGTAATGGTCTGTAACTGTCTGTGACTGTCTGTCTGTACGTAATTGTCTATAACTGTCTTTTCATAACTGTCTGTAACTTTTCTTTCTGTCTGTGTAAAACTCTCTCTCTGGTCTTTTTCTGTCTGAATGTAATCTGTAATGGTCTGTAACTGTCTGTGACTCTCTGTCTGTAACGGTCTGAAACTGTCTGTGACTGTCTTTAACCATCTGTCTGTCTGTAACTGTCTGCCTGTATGTAATTGTCTATGAATGCCTGTAACTGTCTGTCTGTCTGTCTGTAACTGTCTGTAACGTTTTGTCTGTCTGCAACTGTCTGTCTGTCTGTAACTGTAACTGTCTGTCTGTAACTGTCTTACTTTCTCTATCTGTCTGTATCTGTCTGCCTGTCTGTGACTGCCTGTAACTGTCTGTATGTCTCTCTGTAACTGTCTGTAACATTTTGTATGTCTGTAACTGTAACTGTCTGTAACTGTCTGTAACTGTCTGTCTTTCTTCAACTGCCTGTTATTCTCTGTCTGTCTGTAACTGTCTGTAACTGTCTGTCTGTATGTAATTATCTATAACTGTCTTTTCATAACTGTCTATAACTTTCAGTCTGTAACTGTCTGTAACTCTCGGTCTGTAATTTTCTGTCTGAATGTAATCTGTAATGGTCTGTAACTGTCTGTGACTCTATGTGACTGTCTGTCTGTAACTGTCCGTCTTTCTTTAACTACCGGTTACTCTCTGTCTGTATGTAATTGTCCATAACTGTCTTTTCATAACTGTCTGTTACTGTCTGTAACTCTCGGTCTGTAATTTTCTGTCTGTCTGTAACTGTCTGTAACTGTCCATCTTTCTTTAACTGCCTGTTACTCTCTGTCTGTCTGTAACTGTCTGTAACTGTCTGTCTGTACATAATTGTCTATAACTGTCTTTTCATAACTGTCTGTAACTTTTAGTCTGTAACTGTGTGTAACTCTCGGTCTGTAATTTTCTGTCTGAATGTAATCTGTAATGGTCTGTAACTGTCTGTGACTCTCTGTCTGTAACGGTCTGAAACTGTCTGTGAATGTCTGTAACTTTCTGTCTGTCTGTAACTGGCGGTCTGTGGCTGTCTGTAACTGTCTGGGACTTTTTGTGACTGTCTGTCTGTAGGTACTCCATAGACAGGAGGTCAGATGTGGATCGTTACTTTAACATTGACAGTAGCTCAGGTCTGATCAGAACAGACCGACCTCTGGACCGAGAGATCGTTGCTGTGCACAACATCACTGTCCTCGCCACAGAGAGCCGTAAGTCTAACTTTATTGTGACTTTAATAATGTGCTGGGTCATTATAGTGTGACGACTCCCTGTCTGTATCAGACGTACCTGACAGGTGTGTGTCTGTGTGTCAGTGGATCGTTCTCAGGTGGGGAAAGCTGTGGTTCTGGTTTCTGTGACGGACGTTAACGACAACCCTCCGAGATTCGCCATCGAGTACCAAATGTTCGTCTGTGAGAACACCAAACCTGGACAGGTAAATATCACCTGGGTGCTGTCTGTCACAGACTTCTTATTCTCTTCTTTACTGTATCATGTTTACTCTGCACTTTAATATTTGACATGTTAGTGTTTGAGTTTTTACTGTGAGGTTTGGTGTGAAAGTCAAAATCATTTTCAGGTTACCATCTGACTTTGTTTCATTTGATTTATTTAAAGCCCAATAATCACTTTGAAGTCAGCACAAATACAAAACAACCTGATAATTATCTTGTAAAAAATCCCTTTTACACAATATTTACTCAGACTGTTCATAAAAACAACAAACACAACATGACAACCATGTTACTGTATAAACAGACTGAATCTCTATTTTCAAATACAAAACGGCAATTTCTGATCGTTCCACCATATTTGTCAAAAATCTGTAAACTCAGATCTCTAAACAGATATAAACTCTTTTCTAATTAAATCTACAGTAAACATTAACATCCTTTTTTAAGTGTAATTCTTTTTATGCTCTTTTTTCAGGACAAAAGTAATAAAGCAGAAAAGGTAGCGGTGTGTTGGAGAAGTTGAGACATTTTAAATTTTGAGGGACATTCTTCCAAATTTTTTGGTCCAAAGATTGCTTGTCAGACATGGACTAAAAAATCATATTTTTGATTTCAATGTAAATTTGTGATTTTTTTTAATAACTAACTGAGATGATTTATCAGAGACAGTGTGGTACCTAAATGTAGTAATACTATTGTTCTGTGTTTTTCAGACACGTTTGGACCTACACCTCAAATTTTTTTTGTTTATATATTTTGCAGATGATGGAGCCTCAGTCATCAGAACAGTCAGACACTTTCACAGACACTGTGCAAAGCTGTGGACTGAACAACTCAAAGATTAAATTGATTTATGTGTTTAACATTATGCTCAAATTCATTATGAAATTAAATCAGTCATCAGCTTAATTGTTAGATTTCAATAGAAACATGGTGATAAAGTAAAGTACAATAAATGGTGATGCAGATGTTGATCTGCCTCAGTGTCATTGAACCAACTGCTGCTGTGGTGGTGGATTAAATTTTGGGTGGTATGGTCCATCGGCTGTGACCTCTGACCTCCATTTTACTACTGGGATAAATCCTTTGAGAGTTAGTGAGGGAGAAAGTGTCAGATCTTCTCTGAAATCTGTTGTAATCTGTTTCTGATCTTCATCCAAATGTCCCATCACTGGTGCACTAATCTGATCACATGACCAGGATCATAAAAACCCCAGTTCATAACAGTGCAGGCCAAAGTTGAATAAACGTAACTTTTCTACTGGTAATTTTGTGAGTTTGATAGAAATCGAGTTTACATTGGTACGTTCTGCTTCCAGAAAATAGCCATATCCTCCTTCTCTAAAGTCCAACACTGATTAAAGCTTTCACCTTCTCCTGCTCACTCAGCCTCTATATATCACCAGAAAAACTGTCAGCCGTATAGATGAAGCATTACAGCCTTAAAGAGTGTTAAACACTAATTAAGGGTTTGGAAAATGATAAATAGAGGAGAAAAAGACTGGAGAGGCTGATCAGAGCTGCAGAGATCTTCCAGAAATTACGAACACTGACGGCAGATTATGTGTTTTAAGAAATAATTTTCAATGATTGTCTGAGAGTCATTTTGTGAGCTGTCATGTTTTCTCTGTTTGACCTTTGACCTTCAGATCATTGAGACACTCAGCGCTGTGGACCGAGATGAACCAGAGCACGGACATCACTTCCTGTTCTCTCTGACCACCGAGGCTCCTGGGAATATCAACTTCACCCTGAGGGACAACAAAGGTAGAGTCCACCTCAAAAGGTCTACCTTAAATACTTAAATATAGCACAGGTAACGTCCCACTTAAAAGGTTTGCCTTAAATAATTCAGTTCAATTCAATTTTATTTATAATTTTATTGATAGAGCACCAAATCATAACACACATCATCTGAAGGCATTTTACAGACTCAGTTGGAGACCTGACAGTTTTATAGAGAGAAACCCAACAGTTCCATGAGCAAGTACTCATTGACAGTGGAGAGGAAAAATTCCCTTTAACAGGAAGAAACCTCTGACAGAACCGGACTCTGGGTGGTGGCCGTCTGCCTCGACCGGTTGGGTTGAGAGGAGAGAAATGGGGGAGAGAGGAGAAAGAGGGAGGAGGGGGAGGGGGAGAAAGAGAGACCAGGAACAGCTGTAGATACTGTTGTATTCAGGCACAGTCAGACTGGTTGTTAATATTAGTGACACTTATATGTGTAATAGTGTTATAAATGATAACAGCACCAATTATTAACAATAGCAATAATAACTTTAATAATGCTCGTTGAACAGTAGTGAATCTGGATCCTGCAGCTCCAGAGTCAGAATGAGGACAGGGAGGAAAAGCACAAACTACAGGAGAGAGAGGACACAAAGTTGATGACATGAAGTAGAGTGATATAAATGCTTGACGAGAGAGAGAGAGAAAAGAATAGAGAAGAAGTGCTCAGTGCATCATGGGACTTCCCCCAGCAGCCTCGGCCTATAGCAGCAGAACTAATGGATGGTTCAGGGCTCACCTGAGCCAGCCCAAACCAAAAGCTTTATCAAACATTTTAAGCCTCGTTTTAAATTTGGAAAGGGAGTTTGCCTCCTGGACCTAAACTGGAAGAAGGTTCCACAGTAGAGGAGCCTGATGACTAAAAGCTCTGCCCCCCATTCTACTTTTGGAGACTCTAGGACCCACAGATAAGCCTGCGTTCTGGTAGGGCAGTGTTCTACTGGGGTAATACGGTTCTATGAGCTCTTTAAGATGGGATGGTTCCTGACCATTAAGGGCTTTGTAGGTGACGAGGAGGATTTTAAATTCTCTTCTGGATTTTACAGGGAACCAATGCAGAGAAGGTAACACGGGAGAAATATGGTCTCTTTTCGTAGTTCCTGTCAGTACTGGTGCTGCAGCTTTCTGGATCAGCTGGAGCGTATTTAAAGCTTTGCTGGGGCAGCCTGATAATAAGGAATTGCAATAATCCAGCCTAGAAGTAACAAAAGCATGGACTAGTTTTTTTAGCATCTTTTCGAGACAGGATGTTTATAATCTTCACATGTGCAGGTGGAAGAAGGCTGTCCTAGAGACTTGTTTTATTTGTGAGACAAAGGACATGTCCTGGTCAAAATGACTCCAAGGTTCCTTACAGTCAAACAGGAGGCCAAGGTTATACCATCCAAAGTAATTATATGATTATTTAATGTTTTTCTGAACTTTTTAGGGCCAAGTACAATAACTTCAGTTTTGTCTGAATTTAGAAGTAAAAATTATAGATCATCCAGGACTTTATGTCATAAGACAGGCATTAAGGTTGACTACCTGATTACTTTCATCTGGCTTCATAGATAAATACAGCGGGGTGTCATCTGCATAGCAATGGAAATTTATGTGTTGCTTCCTGATAATATTGCCTAAAAGAAGCATATATAGGGTGAAAAGTACCGGTCCCAGCACAGAACCCTGTGGAATCCCATCAGTAACTTTTGTGTCTCATCGTTAACATGAACAAACTTGAATCTATTCAATAAATATGATTTAAAACAGCCTACTTGGGTTCCTTTAATCCCAATCCCATGTTCCAGTCCAGATGTATGTATGCCCCTGTGGGGGGTACAGGGGCATAGGTCTATAATTGGCTAAAACATCTGGATCAAGAGTAGGCTGTTTAAGAAGAGGTTTAATTACTGCAGCTTTAAAAGCCTGTTGTACATAGCCTGTTAATAAAGATACATTGATCAGATCTAATATGGGAGTGTTAATTAAAGGTAAAGCATCCTTGAACAGCCTTGTTGGAATTGATTTTAAAAGACAAATTGATCGTTTAGATGAAGAAACTGTTGAACTGAGTTCAGAGAGATCTACAGGAGAGAAGCAGTCTATAGATAAATCACGCGTTACAGTCGATTCCAAGGCCCTGAACTAGCAAATACATCTGTGTCAGCTGCAGGAAGGAGGTGATGAACTCTTTCTCTGAGAGTTACATTTTTACTTGTGAAGAAGCTCATGAACTCGTCACTACTAAGAGTGGAAGGAATACATTGATCAATAGAGCTATGACTCTTTTTCAGCCTCGGTACAGTGCTGAAAAGAAACCTGGGGTTATTCTTATTTTCTTCTATTAATGATGAATAATAGGTGGTTCTGGCATTACAGAGGGCTTTTCCATATGTTATTAGACTAATTTTACAGGCAAGGTGAAATTACACCTATTGTAATGAAATTTTTCCCAAATGCTGTGTAGTCCATTATTGTAAACTCAATCATTACTAAAAAAGGGTCAGACAAACGAGGATTTTAGGGAAATATTAAATATTAAATGTTTGGTTTATATGTCATATGTCAGAACAAGATTGAGGGCGTGATTAAAACATTGAGTGGGTTCATTTACATGTTGAGAAAAGCCAGTTGAGTCTAAAAGTGAATTAAATGCAGAACTAAGACTGATGCTGTCAACATGTACATGAGTGTTGAAATCACCCACTATAATGACTTTATCTGTACTGAGCACTAACTCAGATGAATCTCTGAGAAATCAGCTAAATTCTGAATAAGGTGCAGGTGGATGATATATAGGAACTACAAGAACTGTTTTTTGTGTTTCCCATCTTGGGTGTGAAAGACTAAGGAACAAAGCCTTCAAATGAGTTATAGCTAAGTTCAGGTTTAGGGTTGATTAATAAGCAGGAGTGGGAAATCGCTGCAACCCCTCCTCCTCGGCCTGTGCTACGAGGGATGTCAGAATTAATATGAGCAAGGGCCGTTGATTCATTCAGACTAACATATCTTTCTTCCTGCAACCAGGTTTCAGTAATACAGAATAAATCAATGTGATGATCAGTTACCAAATCATTGACTAATACTGATTTAGATAACAGAGATCATTTAATAGTCCACATTTATCAGTCCTTGTTTTTAGACAGCTCTAAGGAAACTGCAGAGAAGTGTGTAAGACTACAACTTTGCCTCCTCGTCTCAACTCGGGGATGTCACATGTTGGCTTTCTAATAAACTGCCAGATTTCATCCAACATGGAATGTATGCTGTTTCTCCTAATAGACCAGGTCTTACCCAGAAAGTCCGCCAGTTATCTACAAAGCCCACATCGTTTGCAGGACACCACCTCAACAGCCAGCGGTTGAATGATGGCATGCAGCTACATGTCATCACTGGTCATATGAGGCAGCGGGACAGAGAAAACTACAGAGTCTGACGATGTCTTTGCATATGTACCAACATGAATAACAATCTTACCAAATCTACATTTATCCGTAGCCAGTAGTTTTAAATAGGATTCAATGTTGACTGAATAGATCTGGCTATGGTCGTTGGTGTCGCTCACTTCACATTTCTCAAGATAGAGCTGCCAATAACCAGAGCTGGTTTCTCAGCGATTGTTTGACAAAAATAGCAAAATAACTGGGTAAAGGCAGAGCAGCAAAACACGCTACCAGTAACAGAAACACCAGCAACCAGAAATTACACCATACGAAATTCAATCACAAATCAATTGTGGTGTACAGAGGCAAATTTACAAATTACGTCACTGTCCAAATACTCATGTACCTGACCATATATTATCAACCAATTTATTATCATAGGGAGAGAGTGTTTGGACCCAACTTCTAACTGTCACAAGACTCTGTGGTTCACACAGGTGTAATGTGTGGGTGCTTAATGAGTTCCTCCAAACTGCCATTATCATTATTAAACCTGTAATAAATGTAGACAATTTAATGATTGTCTCCATGGATATCAGTATTTCTTAGGAGTAGTCATTTGCTGTTTTTTTATTTGGTTGAATTGTGATGTTATTTTGTGTCACCCCAACAGCGGACAGTAGACTTCACAAATATTAAATTTACAAGCAAAAACAGTGGTGTGGCATTTGTGGTCATCGAGTGCCTCCTATCAGTGCACTGGTGGCATTTCATGTCACTAAAAGAGATCAGATTATTAAACAAACAAGTGTTGTGGTAGTCACTTGTGTAGCTACACTCATAATTGTATGATTGCTGGCAATGCAGCACACTATAGTTATCGTCACTCTTTATTATTATTATTATTATTATTATTATTATCATTACTATTATTCCATCATAACTCATCCCTCAGCTTTGAGAAAACCCAGGCAAAATATATATCAAACGTGCAGTTAGATCGGGAATAGTGTGCTATTTTGGTGCTGATATGTGTAACAGTTAATTCTATAAGAATTTGTTCATGATGAAACATGATGAATATTTCAAAAACTATAAAGGCTACAAGATGAAAATTGGTGAAAAGCTTTTTCAAATTGTGCTGTCTATAGATTCAGTGTATGATGCTGAAGAGATTGATATAGACCACACCTATTTGAATCAAACTTTTTTTCCCGACATTTTGATTTTTTTGCTAGACATACTTTTGACTCCCTATCCTACATCCTTCATCCAAGCGTCACCAAACTTGGTACATAACATGTTTGGACAGCCCCACACATTGCCCACATGTTTGAATTGAGATATCATGTATTATTCTTCCATGATTTGCCAACAAACTTTTTTGGGTGTGGTCCAATAATATGTATCAATTCAAACCCCTATAACTCTTAAATGCTTTATCCAATGGCAACGAAATTTGGCTCAAGTGTAAAGACTTTGACCATGAAAAACACTAGAGAGTTTCATGTTGTTTTGCGAGTAGGGGGCAGTCGAGTGAAAAGACAAAAACTGCTTAATACAAATTGCTACTTCTCCCGGATAGTGATGGTTAGAAACATGGTTCCACTTTTAAATGTCAAGCATGAACGTCATATTAGCTTGTAAACAGCTTGTTGATATCTCTTATAATTCATGATTTATTAATTTGTCAATGAGTGCTTAAAACCAGCAATATCTCAAAAACTGTAACCGCTACAGAATTGAAACTTGGCAAACAGCTGGCCACTCGTGAAATGCACCACATAGTTGAAAACTGTTGCGATAGCATCACTGTGTGGACAGTTATTGATGCTGCAGCTGCAAGCAAGTTGCATAGCTGCAAGACCGCCTCTGCAGGTGCCAGCTATCCTGGGTATGCACCAAGCAGCAGGAACACCCAAAATTTCTCCAGAAATGTTCTACTTTCAATTATTTTCCATTGCTTCATGGCTTGACTAAGTCAAAAATTCCACCGATCTGTCACAACATTAAAACCATCTACCTGTTTTAATGTTGTGGCTGATTGGTGTGTAACACAGGTACAGTCCACCTTGAAAGGTCTACCTTAAATATTCATGCGTAACACGCAGTCCACCTTCAAAACAGAACTAATCATAAAGGTCTACTTTTAATCAAAGGCTCAGACCTAAAACAGCTAAACAAGACTGAATATTCTTTAGCTCACAAACAGCAATTTGTGAGACAAAATTCTTAACTCAAGGTCCACTTACTAGCTTTTTTTCTTGACCTTTTAGCCAACAGTATCTCTTTGGTAACAAAATAAACTTTATTGACTAAAAAAGACATTTTCATGTTGTTTTCCCCACAGTGGGCAAATAATCAGTTTTTTTTCTTTAACCTAAAATAAAACATAAAGGACCAAGAACAGAACCCTGAGGTACGTAGTCCCCATAGGGCCAGCTGGGAAAAAAAAAGAGCCTTGTGTAAATCTGTACTCTCTGTTTGAACTGTTTACACTGTTTGTACTGTTTGTACTCTCCATGGAGTCACAATCCGTGCCCACGGTTTCGCAATCCATGCCCACAGATTTGTAAAGCAAAAGTACAGATTTACACATGGCTCTTTTTTTTTTCTCAGCTGATCCTAGGGGGCTCCGTCCACACTATCACTGTGACGCTCATCTTCTGTGTCTGCTGGATGTGGGGGTAATGAGCTGCTTGATGACATATTTTATAAGCTGATATGAAAGACTGACTTAATCATATGAATATATAAGTCAGTCTTTTCTCTCTAAATTGACACAACACTGATATTTCAGCATAAAGTCATTTGCTGTTGTCTCTGCAAGGTGTTAAACCCTCAGAAATCCTCAGTTTCTTTAAAAAAAATGAAAGAAAATCAGTTAGCACTCTAACTGATTTGCTAGAATTATAATTATTATATAATTAACTAAATATATAATTATAAATATATAAAGTTACAAAATATGACAAATACTGTATATTGATATATTGTTAATTTCTCAGTCGAGCCCCCACATCTGAACTGGTCCTCTCAGCTCAGGTGATTTTTTCTTTTAAATTCCTGCAGGTACTTCTATGTGCTGACATGACTCAGGTGTTTCATCCTGTCTTCACCTGTCTGTCCTCAGACAACACGGCGTCCATCCTGACTCGGCATGGTGGTTTCCTGCAACGGGATCAGTTGGTTCACTTTCTGACTGTGGTGATTTCAGATGGCGGCAATCCGTCTCTCAGCAGCACCAACACACTGTCCGTCACCGTCTGTGACTGTGACCTCGAGGGACATCGACGCTCTTGCAGCTGGGGTGCGTCACCGCTGCTGGTGGTCAGACTGAGCACTGCTGCCACCGCTGCCGTCCTCACCTGTGTCCTTACACTGCTGGGTATGACTCTAGAGATGACAGCAATAACCTGCAGTCTTGATTGCAACCACCTAATATTCCCTTACAATCACCCACAGTCATGATAGCAATATATTTCTGATTAATAAAAGGTAAAAACAAAACAAAAAAATTTTCCTTTAATTCAGTTCTCAGCTCAGCACAAGAGTGTAAGCATGCTCTGAAGTTTCATAGTCTTCACTGTAAAACAGTCGCTCAGGTTCAGGCTGGAGTCTTACAAAATTTCACCACCAAGTGTCTTCAGAGTTGTCTTACAGCCTTTAGATGCTATAACCTTTTATGTACTGCTGTAGCAAAGCTTGTGTTAGCTAATTGTTGTTAGCTTTACCTTCACAGCGTTGGTAGTTTGACTGTACCACTTCCTGTTTCCTCAGGTGCTGTCATGGTAATGGTTGCCATCAGACACAGGAGGAGGGAGCCTCTGAGGATGAACGATGAGCGAGACATTCGTGAGAACATTGTCCGTTATGATGATGAAGGTGGAGGTGAGGAGGACACCGAGGCCTTTGACATGTTCACTCTGAGACACCTGAACCAAACAAATAAAACCCGCCGAGACCCCGACATCCACCCGCCAGGACTCCCCAGAACACCAGAGTCCCGGGCAGGGAAAAACCTGCTGTTCAAGGAGTTCATCGGGGACAGACTGCAGGAGGCAGACCTGGACCTGACAGCTCCCCCCTACGATTCTTTGCAGACCTACGCCTTCGAAGGCAGCGGGTCAGCTGCTGAGTCACTCAGCTCATTAAACTCATTAGACTCGTTAAATTCGTTAAACTTTTTAGAGTCTGAGCAGAACTACAACTTCCTGAGAGAGTGGGGGCCGAGGTTCAGGAAGCTGGCAGACCTCTACGGACACAACGAGGGAGGGGGGTTGCCTCAGAGTCCTCAATCTGCAGGGACCAGAGAAGACTACAGGAGGCGCTGTGACAGGTGTGTTGAACCAGCAGGTACAGGTCGCATGGTTAATGTGGGGACTATCTGTTTTCATCCGTCACCTGTATCTGATTTGCCTGAGCCGGATCTGGAACAGGATCGAATCTAATTCAGGATTAGATGTGGATAGGATCAGAGTCAAGCCTCAGACCAGCAACTCTGGGGTTGCTGCCTTGCCCCTGATACCCAACATGCATTTCTGTGGTGTTGGAGGATAAGGGAACACAAACTCAGTCAGATCAGACATTTTTAAAACAAAGGATCCTCCCTCAAGTTTGCCATTTTTGTAGTCCAAACAGAAACAGAATTATTCAGTGTTTCTGAAAACAAAGTCAGGAGAGTGTCACTTCATGTGACACTGTTGTGGTTCTTTTACAGGTTAATCTGTTGTATGTGGTCTAACTGGTTCATTTGGTTTATCTTGTGGTTCTGGTGGTTCTCAAAGTAAAACCTCCTCAGACCCACTGAATTCAGATCTGTTCTTGGTTTAACTCAGAAAACCGGTCAATAATATTACAATAATTTGAATTTTGATTTTTAAAGAGGTCAAAACTTCTGCAACACTTTTAGAATAAAGAAAAACTTTGCTTCTACTCTACAATATGGATTATTGATTGTGGATCCAAATGTGTCTATAAGCAGGAGGTCAGATTGAAACAGCTGCTTGACAATCTTCATCATCATGAAAATGTGCATGAAACTTAATGTTTTAACCTTTTAAACAAAATGTTTTAATTTTTTTCATATTAAAAGCTGAAACCTCCTCAAACACTCAGACCATGGTGTCACATGGTCTGTGATTTCACGGGTGTCTGGAGAGATATTCAGGAATGGGCATGATGCTGGTTTGTGGATCTGAAAGCTCCAAAGACAAACAGCATAAGATGGTTTCTGATGTTTTAGTCTCTGGCAGTCAGAAAGGAAAAGAAGACATAGACTAAGTAAATCCACCAGCTAACACCCTGAAACACTGCTCGGTAACCACAAACTCACCAAGAACACCAACTGTCACATGATCTTCTACCAAAATAAACATGGGGCATTTGAGCAAAAAGGGACAAAATGGGAGGAAAAAACTCAGAGTTTGGTGGGACCCTGGATGGGGGGTGTGGAGGACTGTAGAGCCTACGGTAGGACCTGGAACTGAGCGAACCAAGCTGTTTATTTACCTGTATGTCTCCCTTCGGCAACACACAGGTGACATCATCAGTGACCAACGACGGTCACAGATATCAAACACGATTTAAAAAATTTGTAGGAGATGGACTGAAGACCAGAGTCTTTACATATCACACACTATAGGATTTTATCTAGAGACTGTCAGTACCAACTTACCCAGACTGGAACAGACTGGAACAGACCGATTGACCCGAGTGACCCAAAATGGACCAGTCCGACTGACCAAGACTGGAACAGACCCAGACCCTGACTGAAACAGACCAGCTGACCAAGACTGTCTTTATGCTCAAGGCTGAAGTAAACAAAACTCACAGGCACTGACAGAACCAACACAGATTGACAAACATAAACTTCGCCTGAGTCTGAATCCAAAAGGTAAAGATTCTGTTTGTGTCTCTGTCATCTGATAACCCTGTAAACAGGTTATATTAAAGTTTTTCACAGTGTCACCACCTGCTGCTGTTTGATTATCAGCTGCTAGAGATTGAACACCTGACAACTCATGAGTCACCTGACCTCTGTTTTACCTGGTTAACTATGTAACAGGCAGTACGTCAACAAACAGAACTCAGCCACTGTTTACCGCTCAGGTAAATATGGTACTACTATGAATACGACGTCCACAAATAATAATAATAACTACAACAGCAAGAAGTATAATATAAAAATGGGTTTGAATAGAGAGAGGCTAAGTGGAGAGTGGTAACTTATTGTCTGAACCAGTGTAAAAACACAAAAGCGATGTGTGTTGACTTTAACGCTGGTGTCCTCCTAAATCACGGGGGTAGCAGTTGCTTCCAGTTGTAAACATTTTAAAGTGTAACAAACAACCTGTTAGCCCACTTGAACACTTTAACGCAGGGTTATTTTATGTCTTTACTTGTTTTAAGCGCATATTTTAAGGTGCATACGCATTTGCGTGAACCCTGCCTGCTGGCTTGCCACAGGTAAAGGAGCCGGGGCCCGGGCAGAGCTGAGGTGTGACCGGCTGAGACAGCTCACGGTAAATCATCTGTTTTATCTGAGCTGTTTACAGATCTGATTTTTCTGTAATAAAACCAAACCTCCATCTCTTTGTCTTTTAGATGTAATAGTTTTATTTTCTTATATTATTCTAAGTTTTATTTTAACTGTGTGTTCAGAGCTTTCTTACAGCGCTGATGTTTATAGAACAAAAAATCTATAGAAAATAAAAGTTGTGAAAATAAAATGACTCTGAGTTTCTTTTTTTAATATTGTAATTATTATACCTGTGATGCATGTTGACATGAGATGTGTAAAGGATTCATACTACTGAGTTTTATACAAAGGCATGGTTATTACAACTGTTGAGGAATTGTCTATGACAATAAAGACAACTTAGCAAGGCTATGTCTTTCCAGTGAGTTTAATTTCATTTCAAATTCAAATTCAATGTCATGTTAAGTGTCTGAGTATTTTGAAAAGTGCAATAAATGAAATGTATTATTATTATTATCATTATTATTAGCATGCTATACATGGACAATTTGAATAAACAAAGAAAAACAACACTCACTGAATATGTTACAGACTGAGTCACTTTACGAATAAAAGAGGTGAAAAATTTTCATCAGTTGTCAAGTTTATCTTTCAAAGATGGTCCAGGTGTTTGCAGGTGAGTTGATAATTTCCTCACCTTGTTGGAGTATTTCTAGTTGTGATTATCCAAAAAGAGGTGAATTTCTGATCAGTTCTGATTGATTATCTGGGAATCGTGATTAGTTCTGATTGATTATGTGAGAATCAAACATGTCTGTTCAGACATTCTGTGGGCTATAAAGGCAACATGTTAAAACCTTGGAATAAAGATTTAATCTAATCAGACAGAACAGGATGAATGTATCTGAATCATGTCATCATCGAATCTTTAATCCAGTCTGCCTTCACCTGGACAGAGGATCCTTAGTCTCCAGTTCCAGCGCTGATCTCTACCTGTTTTTTAGATTTATTTTCAGATTTCTCTCTGACTCTGCCTTATTCACTGGCTCCATGTGTCACGGACAGAAAGAGAAACAACAACAGTGATGTGGACAGAGCTGTAGAGGTGGAGCATCATCATCATCATCATCATCATCATCATCACAGTAAATCAATTGTATTTATCAACAGTATGATTCACATCTCAGAAATCTGCAGTTCATTCATGTTTATTGAAATCTTTTATTTATAATTATGTTGATTTTGATTTTTTTTAATCCTGTTTTTGTTTAAAACCTGTCTAGCCGCAGCTCTGTATTAAAACATACACATACACCAGTTTCTGTCATTCTAGAAAACGGATCAGAATTCGTTCTCTGTCTTTATTTATTTAAGATCTTCACACAGACAGCAAATGTTTCAAGCTTTGACTGATAACTGATATCTTTTACATCAAGTTTCTTCTGACAGTTTCTGTCCTCAGGTTGGAACACTTTGGTCTCTTTTGGTTTTAGTATTGAAGTGATTTTTTCCACATTATTGTGCTCTTTGTGTTTGTGATGTTTTGTTAGTTTTATGTTTCAGGACACTGACATGTTTATCCTGATATAATGACTGTAGATTCTGACTGTCAACAATTAACCACTGATATATTGGGAGAATCGAATTTTTTTTTACTGTTTATTAACTGACTGAGATCTGAATTTCTGACCAGTTAAAATTCAAATTCAGGATTTCTTCAGCTCCAGCTGGTCAGGGTTCCGTTAAAGATATAATTAATTCAACAAATGTACACATCTTTCTTCTGTTTTTGCATATTCAAAGGCAAGCTATTACAACAGTATAATTCTTATCTTATTATAGAGGTATTGCTGAGGTGTAACTGACCACACTTCAGCTGTAGATATCTGTCACTGGAGTTCGGACGATTTTTGTCTTTCATTTGCTTTTTCTTCTCTTGTTTTTGTTTTAGTCTTTTCTTTCTTCTTCTCTTCAGTCTCGTCTCTTTGTAGTTTCACGCACCTCCTGGGGATTCCGCGGCTGACACAGTCACAGAGAGGACTTTTATGTTGACAGTCATGTGTAACCCGGATGTGACTGAGGATGTTTCTCTGAGCTGGCTCACGGACGGCAAACCATTTTTTCTCACTGTAACGTTAACGGTGTCTCGGCGATGGGGGTCTGTGCGGGTCCGCGCGCGTCCATGCTTGTCTGCCTGACCCTGCTGGTCTCTGCGGTCCCCCCACTGGCCGCCTGGGAGGCGGATCTGGAGCTGCTGGACCTGGTGGAGGAGATCCCGCAGACCTTCTACCAGTTCCTTTCCGTGGACCAGGTCCGTGCTAATGGCTAACTGCTAACTGTCTCTATGGTAACTGTATAGAAGCAACTTTCTGTGCGCTAATGCTAACACCTGAGTGCCACGCGCACACACAGGGGGCTAAGCTAATTAGCATCGGTAGCCAATGTAGAAATCTGAACCAGACCAGGGATTCCAGTTCAGTCTGACTGGAAAGTGAAACTGGTTCAGTTCCGGTTGTAAGCAGTTAGCTGATGCTAACAACTAGCTGATGCTCAGAGCTGTTGTCTTCCAGCTGTTGCACTCTGACGTACAGTATAATCTCAGCTGTCGAGAAATATTCTACTTTGGGGATGTGCCATAGCCAATGGCACAGGAAGCACTGCGGAGACAGTTGGAGGAACGGTTTCCACTAAATATCAGTAGGTTTTGGAGGCAGACGTCCTTCAGTCAGTCAGCAAAGTGAACGTAGACATCCAAGTCCACCATGAACCACATCAAGAAACACAAGCTGAACCTTTTTGAATGGCCCCCACAGCCCCCTGACCTGAACATCATTGAAAATCTGTGGGTAGATCCTACTCAGGATCTCACTCAGGTGCACAGTGAACCAGGTGTTGTTTGATGAAATAGTTCCTCCTGTTCATTCTCGAGGTAAAGTGATTTTAATGTAAGTGATCGAAACATTCTCGTTATAACAGCCTGCAGCATCCTCATACAGCAGGAACTTCAGTTTTCTGTCAGAGGCGACAAAAAATATCTGATCCTTGGAACCAGAGAACTGGTTTGGTCTTTTACTTTGACAAACGACAGAAAAGATTAACTGATGATTAAAAACAGCTAGAGACAAATTTTCTGCCAATCGATTAATTGCAAACATCTTGAGTAAATTGCATTCATTCTAAATCTCCACAGTGTGAATTGGTAATTGGTCAACACACCTGTTTGACCTCCCTCACCTGTCTTTGTCTCTCAGGACGCCTCAGCAGTAGAAATAAAGAAGGCATACCGACGTCTGTCTCTCACGCTGCATCCTGACAAGAACAAAGACGAAGACGCTGAAACTCAATTCAGACAGGTGAGGACACGAAATGAAGAGGAACACACAGCTGCTGTCCAATCAGATTCAAACTGTTGTTTTCTTTTCAGCTCGTCGCCATTTATGAAGTCTTGAAGGACGAGGAGAGACGACGCAAGTGAGTCTCACCTGTCCACATCACAGCTCACTGCCAGACCTCAGCCAATCACGGCAAAGACCAGAGTCAAACCTCTACAACTGGTCCAAGACCTGGTTTTAATTAGTAATCTATAAATAAAAAGTCTTGTGTGTCTTACACGTACCTGTATATGTGCAGGTACGATGACATCCTGGTGAATGGGCTTCCTGATTGGCGGCAACCAGTTTTCTACTATAGACGAGTGAGGAAGATGAGTAACTCTGAGCTGGGCTTCCTCCTCTTCCTCATCCTCACTGTGGGACACTACGCTGTCATCTGGTCCATCTACCTGGAGAAACAGCTGGTGAGACAGCAAATTAGAGCAGAGCTGGCACAGACAGCCAGTCAGAACAGACCGTGTCATGTGACCTAATGATTAATCCTCCTTGTTTCCAGGACGAGCTGCTGAGTAAGAAAAAGAAAGAGAAGAAGAAGAAGCTTAGCTCCAGACCTGCAGAGGAGCTCAGGTGTATTGGCCAGGACCGGACCGACAGGTACAACTATGACATCATCTTCAGTGGACTTCCTGTTTTTGGTTTGTTTGTGTTTTCATTGTTTATGTTTTTCAGGGTTCAGGACCGACCTCACTGGCAGGACATCCTCCCTCTTAAGCTGAGCATCTGGCTTTACCTGTCCGTCAAAAACCTGCCACAGACCGTCCAGGTACGCTACCTGCCCATCTGTGTACCTGTCCATTAGGGCTAGCACTTTTTCCAAAAATCAAACGCACTTTCATATAAATCTTGCTATCTTATTGGTGATGGCAATTTACGAGCTCCTGGCAAGAGGCCTGCTGAAGCTGAGTGTGCCGAATTGCAGGCAGTCAGACAAGGTTGTACAACTGATGTTGCTCCGCTCGTCTGTGGTGTCTCCGTTGCCTCACTTGGGTAGCAAGCTAGCAGGTGAGTCCACAGATTTGTTGTCGTTTTAGTGTAAGATAGCTGCTTTGTACAAAGTCAACAAACACCCTTATCTTTTTAAGTTACTTTGCCGTCTACAGTGTAGAACCCAAAATACTTCCACTCAATGCTCCTCTGATGCTTTGATGTCGTGATTGTCCGGTCAGGACGGCTTTGCTCGCTACTGTCCTCCATTTTTGTGCCAAAAACCAGAACATTACTAGCATGATAGGACCTATCATAGCATGATAGGTCAAGGGATGCCGTAGGTCAAGTTGATAGTGAAGTTTTAGAGCGCCCTCTGCTGGATCACAAGGCGAACTACTTCAAGCGGCCTGTTGTGCTTATAGACTAAATTTGGAATTTGAGCAGGTCATTACAGTTTGATTAACTTTTTTCCCCTCACGTTCGAAACTGTCTGTCAAAAACCTGCTTCTGACTGTCCATCTCCAGGTAGGAGGGGAAACCATTATGATCACACCTGGACTCTGCTCAGTACTGGTCTCTCTCTGATTTAAGAGGTGAAGTGGTTTCAGCTCAGACCTGTTCTCTGATTCTGATCCTGATCTCAGTGCTGCTCTCAGTCCTGGTCTAAATCCTGGTCCTGGGCTCAGTCCTGGTCCAAATCCTGGTCCCTGTCTCAGTCCTAGTCTCAGATCGGTCCTGGTCTCAGTCGTGGTCTCTGTGTGTTTCAGGAGGTCAAGCAGTACTATGAGGACTACCAGCAGATGAAGCAGCAGCAAAGAGAAGAAGCTGAAGCTGAACAGGAAGCTGTGACCAGTAAACACCTTTACAATTTTTCCTTCCAGGCTGCTGTAGTTTCTGTTTCTTGAAATCAACTCCCAAAATATGTGCTAACAAACGTGCTTACAGATAATCACTGCTGATAGATAATTAATGCTGATTGATAATCAGTGGCAGTCGAAGTTAAAAAACTAATTCGTTTTTTTGTTAAGATGGCAAGTATCGATGAAAGCTCAGTTGGTGCATTCAGGGAAAATCTGAGATTTAAGGCTGAGCCACTGAACAGAAAACAGATAATCTTTTCAACTCTTTGCAGCAGCTGACTGTCAAGTGTTGGAATGTAACACCTGCACCTGAATGCACCAACTGATCGGCTTCAGAACAGCCGAGACTCTGACCTCAGTCACAGGTCCAGTTTTAATTTCCTCTGTGCTGTGTTTTTTCATCTCTTCATCCTCTCAGGAGAGAAGAGGCCAAAGATCAAGAAGCCAAAGGTAGAGTTTCCAGCTTATGAGCCATCTTCAGAGAACCTGAACTACCAGAGCTATGACCAGACCTCGTCCATCGAGGAGATCGAAGATCAGATGGATGCCTGGCTGCAGGACCACAGAGCTGCCAGGAAGAAGGTGTGATGTTATTGATCAGTAATTAATGGTGGTGGAATGAGCTACCAAATGTTATCAGAGCAGGGGCGTCCCTCTCTCTTCAAGTAACTCTTGAAGACTTGTCTCTTCTGAGAGCACCTCTAAGACGCCAACATGCCGAACTAGCACTTACGGTGCACTTTTGGTGCACTTCTTTACCTGATCTCCGTGCACTTTGTCTTATTGCACAGATTTAGTACTTAGCACTTACTTCAAGGTCTCCTACTGTACAGAAGCTTTAGTGTTGACCCTCACTTCTAAGTCGCTTTGGATAAAAATGTTGGAAAAATTAGTAAATGTAAATGTATTAAAACGTCGTCAGACTACAGACTGGACTGTAGTGGACTACAGGTGTGTAGACACCTGAATGATTTCTCTTTCTCTGTTACCTCAGGCTGCAGACTGGACGGAGGACGAGCTCAGCCTCCTCAGCAGGTTGATGGTTAAATTTCCAGGAGGAACTCCAGGTCGATGGGAGAAGATCGCTCATGAACTGGGACGATCAGTGACTGATGTAAGCCCGATTAAACTGGTTTAAATCCAGTTAGGTTTGAATCATACTGGTTCTCAGTGTTGTGTTTGAGACAAAACAGAAGATGGATATCAGGTTGACTGTGTCCCCTACAGAGTCATTGATCATGTCAAGGACATTCTGGTTAGAACTATTGATAATATTTGTCAAAGAACGACTGGTTATCTGTTTTCAGTTTTTGGATTGTATATGTTAGATGTTTGAGTTACACAGGACAAGACAAGAGTTCAGTTCTACAAGGACTGAAGGATTCATAGACAAACTCCCATGACCCCCTACAGGGATCCATGCCGGAGTTAATAGCTGGTCCACTGATCCAGGACTAGGACGGAATCCACATCAGTCCTCCTGAATCTGAGGTTCAATAATCAGCCATCTCCTTTCAGCAGCCTGACAGAAGCTTTCCAAGGGAAACTCAGCATTGTGTGTTTTCAAAACACCCCTCGATTTTCAATGGTTGTCTGTCCCTCCCACAGCCAAAAATAATGGATTAATGCTAGAAGGCTATTAATGTAGCGGTTTTCTCCTAATGAACGTAACACCGACAATTGACCGACCGGTGACAATTTGGTTGGAAGAGAGCATATCAACCAACCAATCGACTGAGAGACTACAGCAGGTAGTGCCCTGGCATCCATGAGACACTGAAGAGTCAACCAAGATAGATTGGGATAGATTTCCCAAAGTGTTTCTGCCACAATTTGACAGTATCATCAGTCCATGTCAACAGTTGTTGGCTGAAAACAGTCTGGACTGAAAGTCTTCCTCTATGGCTTCCCTGAATTCCTGGTGCCTTTCAGCCATGTTCCCTTTCACATGGGTGTAGGCCCACCCACCTTGTGCACCCTACAGAGTTCCCCTCCCACACCTGTCTCCAGGAGAGGTCCGCTGTCTTTCTAATCCGGTAGAGTTGACATTTTCTCGAAATCTCTGTTTCATAGGGATTCTGGACTCTCTCTGGCTCTCACCCAGATCCAGTTTGCCGCGTCACCCTCCCATGACCCTCCCAGGTCATGGTGGTACACAATCCCCTGCACCATGATAAGATGGTGGTTCTTGAAGGAGTCAATAAACAAAATACCTAGACTAGGACCTGGCTGTTCTCAGCTGCTTCCAGTCTTCTTGCCAAACTTGGCTAACACATCCTGGACCTCTCTGTGTACTGGACTCAGAGATGAAACTGATATCCGTCTGAAACACCTGCCTCTGACTGGGAACAAATATTTAATGGGGGACTGTTCCTCTAAACATCTGAAACAAACAAAATCTGTTTTCTTCAACAGGTGACGACTAAAGTCAAACAGGTGAAAGACAATGTGAGCCACACCTCAGGTAAACTCTACTTCTGCTGCTTCTACTATAACTGATTCTACTGTCAGTATCAGGTCCTGCTGGTTCCACTGTCAGCTGTAGTTAACCTTGGTGTTCTCTGTGTTTCAGGTCTGGTGAAGCTGTCCGAGCTGAAGGGTCCTCTTCTTCCTGTGAGGTCGCTTCCTGTTGCTGACAGTGTGTTTACTCAGAGGATGTGCGGGGCCTGTGAGGAGGAGCAGGAAGAAGCGGAGGAAGCAGCTCCAGCAGTTCGCCGGAGGAACAGGAAGTCTTTGGCGGCGGCAGCAGACGGGGGGGAGGTGAAGGTCAGAGGTCGTCGACAGAGAGATTTCGACCCAACGGCAGTGGAAGAGGAGGAAGAGTCGGAGCCTCAGGAGAGCAGGGAGAAGGCGGACCCGACTGCCTGGACTCAGAACCAACAGAAACTGCTGGAACTTGCTCTGCAACAGTTCCCCCGAGGAACTGCAGAACGCTGGGACCGCATTGCCAAGGTGGTCCCTGGGAAGACCAAGGTGAGGACTGACAGACAGGTAGAAAGTCTACCTGTTTACCTGTCAGTCTACCCGTAGGGGGCTGACTGTAAACTGGTTGATCAACTGACTAATTTACCGGGTTTAGAAAACCTATAAAAGTCCAGCCCAGGACAGCAGACTGAACATAAAGCAGACCGATGACCACAAAACACTTAAGATCTAAAGGATGAAGTGAAGCTGTATTTACATTCTAGCGAAAAAATTTGGCTCTTGTACCCTGTGTTCATTTGTGCAGCTCACCTGCTGGCTAGTAAGAACTTGCAAATAAACCAGCAATCATGGAGCAACATGATCATTAATTTGGAGTCGTGTCCAGGCGATGAATACAAGAGCAAATGCAGAATACAGATGCAGATTTTTGCCACAATTTACTTCTTCAAGACAAATTTTCAATTCATTTAAATTCAGTTTTGTTTTTTTTTTAATATATAGCACCAAATCGTAACATACATTATCTCAAGGCACTTTACAGAGTAAGGTCAAGACCATACACTATTACAGAGAGAAACCCGACGGTTCGACCATGAGCAAGCACTTGGTCACAGTGGAGGGGAAAAACTCCCTTTAACAGGAAGAAACCTCTGACAGAACCAGACTCAGGGTGGTGGCTGTCTGCCTCGACCGGTTGGGTTGAAAGGAGAGAAATGGGGGAGAAAGAAGAGAGATGAGTACAGAGACCTGTGCTATGAAGCAAAATTTGTGGTTAGCGAGGTAACTTCAGGTTTAACCCTGGGTTTTCAGGGTTACAATGGTAGTTCACTTCTCACTGGGGTACATCGCCATGGTAACTTATGCTGCACATCTATCCTGCTCCAGATCAGTTTAACTTGAGAGGATCAAATCAGAACCTGTCAACAGCCCAACTATTGACCAATCAGATCACTGGAAAACCAGAGTCATCATTCCTACAGGGACCCGACAGGGACAAAAGAGTTTACAATAAAGTGACAAATATTAAAGAACAATAGATATTTTTATGTGTGTCCACTCTGGTTTTAAAACAGAGCTTCTAACAAACGGAGGTAGAGTTTAACTACATTATGACAAATGTAGCTTCATTTTAATTGCAAAAGATTCTTTGATTCCTGACAGTGTCGATGATTTTACTCTGATTCTATCACTGCAGCTCAGAATAACATGAGACTCTGTGATGATAAATGGAAATAAGAATTAAACCTTCTCATGTATTTTATTAGGAAAATTATCCATACACTGTTAAATATTTCCCATGATTACAAATGAACACGCCAGGCAGATTGACCTCATCAGACATGAACTAATTTTCTTCTCTCCTCTCCCCTCTGCTTTGGCAGCAGAAACAGTCAGATATTGTTTTTGTTTTTTTTATCTGCATCAATTCAGTTCAATTCAATTCAATTTTATTTTATAGCGCCTAATCATAACAGAGGTTATCTCGGGGCACTATTCACGTAGGGCAGGTCTAGACCGGACTCTTGGTGATAATATTTACAGAGACCCACCATTCCCCCATGAGAAAGCACTTGGTGACAGCGGCAAGAAAAAACTTCCTTTTAACAGGTAGAAACCTTGAACAGAACCCGGCTCATGTTGGGCGGCCGTCTGCCCCGACCAGCTGGGTTGAGAGAGAGAGAGAGAGAGAGAGGGAGAAATGGTGGGGGGGGCGTAGCACAGTAGACGTATAACAAAGATGTGTAACAATAATGAGTCTAATAATCAAATTATTATATTACATTATTATATATCTCACTACTGAGCGCTATAGGAATACATGGATCAATGGAGCTATGACTCTGACAGCCTGGCTACAGTGCTGAAAAGAAACCTAGGGTTGTTTTTGTTTTCCTCTACTAGAGATGAGTAATAGGCTGCTCTGGCATTACAGAGGTCCTTCCTATATCTTTTAAGACTATCATGCCAGGCTAAGTGGGATTCTTCCAGTTTGGTAGAACGCCATGTCCTTTCAAGTTTTTGCATAGTTTTCTTTAATACACGGGTTTGTGAGTTAAACCATGGAGCTAACCTCCTTTGTTTTATTATCTTCTTTTTTAGAAGGGCAATAGAGTCGAGTGTCATTCTCATTTAGCCTGCAACACTATCAACAAGATGGTCAATTTGGGAGCGACTAAGCATAAGAGTCCTCTGTTAAATTGTAACACGGCAGTGAATTAAGTGCTGATGGAATCAGTTCCTTAAATTTAGCTACAGCACTGTCAGACATCTAGAAAAGACATTTCTGCCTAACAGTGTGTAGCCCAGTAATAGGAATTCAAAAGTTAAATAATGGTCCAATAAAAGAGGAATCTTTGGAAAGACTATTAAATGTTCAATTTTGATGCCATAAGTTAGAACGAGGTCCAGGGTATGGTTAAAACAGTGAGTGGGTTTATTTACACCCTGAGCGAAGCCAATTGAGTCTAACAATGAGATAAACGCAGATTTAAGGCTCATTATCAGCATCCACATAAATATTAAAATCACCTACTATAACTAAGTTATCTGTACTAAGGACTAGACTTGATAAAAACTCTGAGAATTCAGATAAAAATTCAGAGTACGGGCCAGGAGTGCGGTACACTATAACAAATCGAATAGGCTTAAAGTTTTCCATGATGGATGTGTAAGAGTAAGAACCAGGCTTTCCAGTGAGTTATAATTGAGTTTAGGTTTAGGGTTGATTATTAGGCTTGAGTTGAAAACGGCTGCAGCTCCACCTCCTCGGTTGGTGCCTCATAATAGTTTGTTCATCAAACAAAGAAAAATACTCATTCTGTAAGATACTTAATAATATTTCCTGTATTTATTTACAGTTTATCCTTAGCCTGACTTTAATCATTGCAAATTATTTCTAGTGTTTCTTTTCTATTCTTGTTTTGGGATCATAGTGTTTACATTTCTCCGTATTGAATATCATTTTGGGGTGTCACTATTACCAATTTACCTGCAGTTATCACCATGTCTTATATCTGATTAAGTACTTTATTCATGGTTCAGACAATGTTACTTGTAATTAACAACTCCGCCTCTTTAACGTGAGTTCTCTCTTAGTCCAACAGGAAAACTCAGAGTTAACTAAGCCAGTTGATAACCAGCTTCCTGAGACAGGTTAACCAGGATGGCCAATGTTAGGCTCAGGGAAGCCAGATAATGAAAAGATATCCTGGGTTTGCTGGACTTGCTTTATTGTACAGGCCTCTGATGTAATCATGCCAGATGAATGTAAACAGACTGGACGGGTGTAACCAAACCAGATGTTAACAAACCAAACCAGACGTAAACAAATCAGGAGTAACCAAACTGGACGGGCGTAAACAAACATGTTTTCGTCACTTATCGTAATCATTCTGTCGCAGGTTTCTCCAACTAGAGTAATCTTGTAATGAATACACCTGATGCCTGAACTATGAAGCCAGTTCAACAAACCCAGGATATCTTTACATTATCTGGCTTCACTGAGCCTGACGACTGTGATCACACTCACAGGTCAAATCGCAATGATTATCAACTCAATGAGTCGACCCAGGTTTTCCCAAGCGCATTCACGTAAAAGGGGTGGTGTTTACAGCATAAGACCAATCACAGACATAGACTAGTCTACTGGCAGCAGAGCGGCATATTTATATATATATATATGCAAACTATGATATTACACAAATATGAAGAAGTCAAGCACATGATCCAGGCTGAAAGCAACAGGTGCAGCTGCCAAATGCAGGAAGAACAGCTGGGAAAAAAATTATTGACTGTTTGAATGTGTAAGTTAACAGACTCATAATATCACTGTCCCATCATTAGGACACAAGTAGATCTGACTATAATTACATGTGTGTATTCCATTAAATTATCATGTTGCTTAGATGCCTTCTTATGGCGTTTATGACAGTTTTAGCCACAGTCTTTCAGCTGCGGCCCCTGCAGTGTCAAATAAAAAATTAATATAAAACCATAATTCAAAGCAGTAAGTAGACTGACTTTCATATCTTACAGGTAAAACATGTACAAGGCTTCAGAGCTTCAGTCAGTCTCTGTTGTAGGATGAGATCAGCAGACAAAATCTCGAATGACAGGAAAATAATGAGATGAAGAAGACAGGAGGGGGCAAGCTCCTACACAGGAGTTCAGTCCTGCTGAGGAGCTGGACCTCTGCAGTAATGAGGGTAGCTAATATAAAAATTATCAGGGAAAGACAAAGGGGTTTGCTGGTGTCTGAACACCAATCTAGTCCTCCTAAGAGACCCTCTCACGATCTGTGCACCAAGCTCCAAGGGGTCTTATGCGAATGGTGATGTAATTTTCCAGGAGATCTGATTGGTCAGTAGGTGGAGCTTTTATACGTGTTGATCTGTTATCTCGCACATAACTTGTTTTGGAGCAGGATAGGTGCGCAGCATAAGTTACCATGGCGATGTACCCCAGTGAGAAGTGAACTACCATTGTAACCCTGAAAACCCAGGGTTAAACCTGAAGTTACCTCGCTAACCACAAATCCTGCTTCGTAGTACAGGTCTCTGATCTGAGATCAGTTGTTTACTTTGTGCAGATTCAAGTCAACATGACAAAAGTCTGAGAAACATATCTTGTAGTTTGAGCAGAACAGCAACTCAGAGATTTTCAGTCTTGTAGTCTGCACTGGCCCTAAATCCAGTATTCCCGCTATTTTAGCTCTGTTTTTGTTCTCCACCAGCTCCTGAGGGAAATATCTGACTCTTTAGCTGCTAAATGCTCCACTATGTTCACCAGCTCGTCTCTGACTGTGTGTCTGCTGTTTGCTGCTCAGCAGGTAGTGGACAGTAGCTTTTTCTAGCAGTTTCTCTAAAAAAAAAAAGCCGCCTGCTGCTGTTTAAAACTATGCTATGGGGGAGACTTTGATTTGAGCCTTGTGACCTGCACAGCCCATGTTCTGCCTGTTTGTTAACTGATGGTTACCTGATAGATAACTTATTGATCTGGGTTGTTTTTTTTCAGGAGGAGTGTATGATTCGTTATAAGATGTTGGCAGAGCTTGTTCAGAAGAGGAAACAGATCAAGAGTTGATGTAAGGTCCTGACCCCTGACTCGGCCTCCTCCTGCTGTGACCTCTGACCTCCTATCAGGTGACCCATCAGACAGCTGAACAAAAAGTGGACCTCAGCAGTGTTTTATCTCTCTGGCCAGGTGAGCTGCCTCATAATTGGACTGAATTATAATTTTTTTTTTTTTTTTTTTTAAATGTGTATGATGTGGCCTCTCACCTGCTCAGGTGTGTTTTTAAAACCAATGTGGTAAAGGAAGCAGGTAAGCAGTCGGAAGCCACCTGACCTCTGACCTCACAGCTTCATGTGCCTTAGCTCCGTTCAGCATGCTATCAATCAACTTCTGTTCAACTGATCAATAAAAAGTATTTATTATCCCCAGCAGTTTGTTTTTTACTGTTTGGGTTTGTCGTCGTGCTTGATGTTTAAAGGACCATTCAAGTGATTTTGGACAATCGGTCCAATAAATCCTGTGTTCTTACATTAGCAACAGCCATTTCACAATTAATGCAAGTCGTAATTTTAAATTAGTTTTTTCTTCCTTCTAGAGGCTCATTGGTTTAGTTAATTTAAGTAAGCTATCAAAATGAAACACACGTCCACACTGGCTTTTGGTTAAATCGCATAAAATTGGTTTTTTAATAGTGGTGAAATGTCGGAGAGATCTGAGAATCCTTATGGTGTAGCATTCACGTGCTGCGGTGAGGGTCTAACAACAGAGCTTCTCCATTCAGAAGCTGAGATGTAGGTAAGTCAATAGAGAATACACCGGAGCTGATCTCGTTCTTTGTACATGACAAACTGTGGCGTCCACAACAGATTGTTTGTGATGTCGTGATTGGGACATTTTGAAAACACTGTTGGAGGAGTTGGAGCGAGGCAGTGATGCTGCGGATGAACCAAGCCATCCTGATTTCAGCAGTCAGTCAGACTGGTTTTTAGAGTCAACAATCAACGGGAAGAGGCGGCCGGGACCAGGAGGCCCTGATGTTCCTGTCTGATGAGTAAATTAGTTATTTCACTTTCACTGTCACTGTAATAAACCTCTGGTTACAGAGGGGAAGGGAGAGCGTACATTAATGTAGCCTGACTTATATATGTTCACCTTTTTTTCTTTAGTGACCAAATTGTTTTTTACACTTCTTGGTTTCACTGTTCTGCAACAGGTTCACAGTTAAGCTGACAGAGGCAGAGTCTGTCCAATCAGAACTACTCAGAGGTGGGACATATGTCCTGCTAACCAATCCAACAGGGAACTACCCTGAAGAAAGTTCTACCTCTGCCATGGTAATGAGTTCCTAGTTTTACTAGTGAAATCATGATTACCTTGAGCTATAAATGGGTTTTGTTTTTTTGTTTTTTTTAAGGAACAGCACTGAATTTTAAAGTCACTGAATGTCTCATTTGTAAGCAGATGGTAGTTATTTGGCTTAAATGTGCAGAATCACTGGTATGGTCCTTTAAACTTCAGATTCATTCACTGCATGTTAAAAAACAAACAATGAATAAAACAGACATGAAAATATTTATATTTTCTGTTTCAACCTTACGCCATAAAAAACCCCCAAAAATATAAAAATGAAAGAGTTAAAAAAAAATAAAAAGTGCTTTTTCAAGATGAAAACAAAATAATAATAAACAGAAGAGTAAAATATGCTCCTTAGGTTTGATTTATTTTACGAACCGGAGTTTAAGGAAAAGTGTCAACCTTTGTTTCTTTTTTCACTCCTTATTTACTGATGTACACTTACTACATTCATGCTATTTTTGACTCATTCAATAATCTTTTACCACATTTTCTTTCAGTTTCAGAGCACCATATAAAAGAACTGCTCCATGCAAATTAAACGTGTATAAAATAGAATAAAACATTGAACTGTGAAAAATCCAAATAATCAAGAAAAACATACTCTGTTTTTGTGACTCCTGACTTTAGGATTTATAAAACACTGGCTGATCTGAGTGTCTCTCTCCCTTTAACACTTTTTTGCACTTCCTAAACTCATCAAATCATCCTGATGAGTTTGTCATAGGAGCTGGTTTAATTTAATTTGTCTGAATATATTTTGTTTTTCATCCTTTAGATGTGGGAGTCTTTTTTTCACTGTTGTAAAAAACTTTCAGTAATGTCTTCTGCTAATTTGTGGGCATCAATTCTTTACAGAACCGACTTGCACAAACATGTAAACAGGCTATTAAATGACAGGAAGTGACACTTTTATTCTCAAAATCCTCCCGGAAGCCTCTTTGACTCCCGGAAGACAATCGGAGGAGATGGCGGCATCATCAGTAGGATGTGAACGGGGAAATGTTAATCGTCAAAATGTGGAAAATTCAAATCGAATTGGAGATACTTTCTTGGTAGTGGTTGAGCATGATTACTCCATGAATGGATCACAGGAAGGCAGTTGGGCAGAAATGGATTATGATGAAGGGAGCGATGAAGAGTACAAGGGGAAAATGAAGGGAAGGATGATTGAAAATCAATGTAACAGGAATAAATAATAAGAAATGACAGTGAGATATAAAAGTGAGGAAGAAGGGCGGAAAGACCTGAGAAATGTATTGTCATGATAAGATTTAATGAAAAGGCTCAACGAAACATGAAGAAAGAGGTTGACTTTGGTGAAATGTGCGAATGAAGAACAACTTAAAAAGAAGAAACTAAAAGACATAGGAAAACATAAGGTGGAAAACACAAGGAGGATGGGAAAACAAAACGGTGGTGGATGTAAAGGAGTGATCACGGGGGAGGAATATCAAAGGAGGAAAAATAATGAATGCACAAAGGCTGAAAACAACAAAAGAGGGAGTGAAAAAGAAAAGTGTACCCTATTGATTGAGTATGAAGAAGAGAATGTAAAAAAGAAAAGATATTCCTGGGTTTTATGAGGTCCCCCGTGAGAGTGTATGTGCCAAAGACATTGAGGTGGTTGAATTGTCAAAGGTTTGGATACACAGCCAATACTGTTAAGAGCAGAGGAAATGTACTAGATGTAGGGGTGACCACGAGTATGGAAAGTGCAGAACAGGGCTGTTACCAAAGTGCTGTAACTGTGGAGGAGCCCATAATGTGGCATATGGTGGCTGTGAGGTCATGAGAGGGGAGAATAAAATTCAAAGTAAGAGTGTAAAGAAGGATCACTTGTGCAAAATAACAATGCCATGACTGAACTAGGAGCAATGGGGCTACGAGAGCTACAACAAAGAACAAACTACAGACTATCATACGATGGAATCACAGCAGCCGCGACACCCATCCACATGTTGACGTTGTGACCCATGAGTACTCAGTTGTCATTACTACATTATTGCATGAGTACTCAGTGCTCATGGGTCGGACCACGCCCATCTTCAAATTCACCTTCACTCTGATCTCAAATACACACCTGTAAAGTTCTGTGACTGTATCTTACACAGTTGTGACGCTATTGGGGTGAAAACATATGTCCGCAGGCAGGCAGGCAGGCAGGCAGGCAGGCAGGCAGACAGACAGACAGACAGACAGACAGACAGACAGATGCCAAAGTACTCAAAACCACCTCTGTGGTTGTTCACTCTACAGTGGGTGTCTCCAGGACAACATTCTGCCATGATGACACATACACAGACGCACAAGTTGAAAACAATACCAGCCACGCTGTTGCGGCTGATAATAACTGGGTCTACGTGGAGAAAATGGCCTTAGTAACTTTCATTGCAGGATTGATAAAACACTATGGCTGAAGTAAAGTCAAAAAATAATCAGATTCAGCTGGTTGTCAAAGCAAAAGTGAATCGTTTAGGATTTTTGGATCAACATGGGAAAAAAGTGAGGGAGAACCTCACCAATCAGTCAAGCCAGGAAGCCCCATGGGTTGGTTAATACTAATTGTGGCAATTCTCTTACATTGGAATGCCAGGAGCTTACTGGCTAATGGCTAGGATTTAAAGCATTTAAAGAAATGGCTGTAAAACTGGGTGTAGTATGTATTCAGGAAACCTGGTTAAAACCAACTCTAGACTTTGCGTTGCATGGATATACTGTGATACACAGTATATCAACACAACACACAGTGGTGGAAGTGTGGGAAAGAGGGGAGGACGTGGTTATAATTAACTACTACAATCCATGCAAAAGGCTGGATTTGGATAAAATACTAAGGATACACAGACAAAACAGAAATAAAGTAGTATGGTGTGCAGATTCCATTACTTATAGTGCAGTGTTAGGGAGTTGTCATCAAGACTTAAATCGGAAGGCAATTTAAGATTTGATGGATGATGGTAGAGGAATGAGGTTAAACCTAACTACAGGTACTGAATTAGCATTAGATACAACAGTAGTGTCTAATTCCCTGGCTGGAGTAACGGAAGTCTGGACAGCTACAACAGTAGGATGCAATCACTACCGAGTCTCATGCTTGGTAGGAGAAAGAGTGGAAGTTAGACTAGGTGTTTGAATCCCAAAGTGGGGCTTTGGAAAAGCAGAGTGGGCTCCAGAAGTTGAGCGAGGAAATGATAACAAGGACTCACATCTCTGGAGATATAGATGAAATAAACAATTGGGAAACCTCTGCAATTATTATGGCATCAGATGGCTCTATACCCATGAGTGAAAATAAGATGGACAGAAAGCTGGTTGAAGAATGTCTTCAGACACGCTAAAAGAACCCATAACATGCAGCATCTGATTCAGTATAAAGAGGGAAAGGGCAGCGGTGAGGAGAACAGAGTCAGTAACTGCAGAGTTTTTTGATAGAAAAAGCCTATATTGTGATGTGGAAGGAAGGATTGTTAATTAAGCTGCACAAGATGGGTGTTAGTGGGAGAGTTTATAACTGGATAAAAGATTTTATGTTTGAAAGAAAAATCCAAGTAAGGATTGGATCACACTTGTCAATTCAGTATATGGTTGGAAATGGCGCACCTCAAGGCAGTTTGATAAGCCCACTGCCTTTCATCATTTTTGATCAATCATGTTTTCTCTAAGTTAGCAGCAGATATAGGTAGGTCACTGTTTGTGGATGATAGGGAAAAGAGGAAGGAACATGGAACATGCCATCAGGAAAGTGGAGAAATTGGTGAGGTGGCGGAGTGGGGTTATGATTGGAGGTGTAGCTTCTCAATGACGAAAACTCACCAGGAAAACAACTGAGGAAGGGACGAAGATAATGATTAATGGGAAAGAATTTGAAAGGGTTGGAACATTTACATTTTTGGGAGTTCTTTTTCATTCGTGGTTAACATGGGCAGACCGCGCCCGGAAAATGGACGGAAAATGCAAAAAAAGTAATAAACACAAGCACTGGTCAGGGTACTGCTAGCTTTTTTAAGGGATACAGAATAGGGGATATAGGATATGATGGAAGAACAGGAATAGGGTGGCTGACATGGATAGGGACTTTATAGTTGGACTAGATTTTAAAGCATGGAAGATAAAGTTTAGTTAATATTTGTGTGTGGGTTTTTTTTTTTTTTTTTTTTTGAATTTGGAAGAGATTTAGATTGTAAATCCAGAGTCTGATCCACACTCCGGAGCAGAAGGTGGCGATAATGCACCAATAAGTTTGATGCCACCCGCCGTAAAACAATAATGAGCCGAAGAGGAAGAAGAAGAACCAGAAGGAAGACGCCTCTTTGTCCCTGCTAGCGGAGAAGAAGAAGAGGAAGGCGTCAGTTAGCATTAGCATTAGCAGTTAGCGAATATCTGTTGAGGAACCCGCGGATTAAAATTCACACGTCACTGCTGCCGTGAGTATACGTCACGTGTCTTCTAAACGTTTGAAACGTTGAATGTGTTTTTCAATAATTATTAAATTTACGTAATAAACTTCAGAGTCGCTGAATGACGTTATATTTCACAGTGAAAACAGTAGGCATCAGAGCTAACAAGCGAACAGCCAAAATTTGTTAAAACATTGTATAATGAAGAGCGGCACGGTTCATTAACTGACTCCCGGTTACAGCTCGGTTTCTATTAAGATCAGTCTCACCAGACTCCATGTAAAAAACGGACATATTTTGAGATTACTGACCGCATGAAGTCAGGATTGTTGTGTTTTTTCTTCACAGAAATTAAATATATGATCCATTTTACTATATCTGCTGATGTTAAACAGTAACTGCTGAACCGGACAACTATTCAGAATCTAAACATTTTATAAAGAAACTAATAAATTTGATCATGACTATGTGTTTGACAGCTGTGTGTATATAACTGAGCCACTTTCATCGTTGTGCTGCATAAAATGATTTAACATTGAGAACAGTATGAACATATGAATCTAACAGACTTCAGCTTTGAGCTCCCAGCCTGTCTGAGCTGCAGTACACTGTCAGGTTTCATCAAATCAAAAGTGATCATGGTGTGTAGTCATTTCACTTTCAGGAAAGTTTAGCTGAGTGAGCAGGTAATTCAGAAGCTCCTGGTTCCTGCAGTAAAAGCCCTGTTTATTTTTTAGTGACTCCCAGATCAACATGAAACTTTCCTGCTTGTACTGTAGTGTTTAGATATGGAGGTCAGAACATAAACCTGTATCTTGGCTGACTCTCAGGAGAGTGTGTGTTCAGTAACATTCATATAATTTTAATAAAAATCAGCAGCTGAGAAGCTGTGTTTACTGTGTTTTTACTAGGGTTGTAGTCAGCCAAAGAAAATTTTGGTCAACTGAAATCATACCTACTCTTCAACCAATTGACTGGTCACAGTGGGAAAAAAAAATCTGCATGTTATCTCTAGATGAAGTAAATCGGCCACAGTGCACAGAGTGAGCCTAATTAGCCTAAATGAGCATTCGCAGCATATTAAATCATTTTAACCTGATTATTTTACACTGAAATGGTAACAACGGGCTCAGAGCCGACCAGTGAGCACCTGCCCATATTCATATGATTTCTTAAAACAGAACTATATAAACTGGTAATTACAGCACAACAACTATTGAGGAATATTCACTCAAAGTCTCAAGCGTTAAACAGGAAAATTGACAGAGCATCCCAACGCAGACAAGGTAGCCTACCGTTTTTAGATGATCTGCCATGTAGGTTGTTGAGCTGTGATGTGCAAACTGCTGTTTGTAAAGTTTACAGTCAACTTTTTGGTCATTTGTTTTAACAAAATGCAGCCACACCGACGACTTCTTTGACAGGGTGTCAAGTAGTTTGGAGCCGATTCCGAGTAAATGTTCAGGAAACATTCACTAAACATTAAATAAGTTGGACCTAGCAGAACTGTTCAAAAGGTGTGAAAACTGAGTTGTTTTCAAAACACCCCCATTTTCAAAAGGTGGTCTGTCCCTCCAGCCACCGCAGTAAATAATGGATTAAGGCTGTTGATGTACCACTTTTCTCCTCATGAAAGTAACACGACTGGGTGCCTATAGCCCTAGTTTTTACTGCGTGTTTACCGTGTTTATGGTGGGTTTGCTATGAGAATGTCCCCCAGTGAGGACTGTTGGTAATCACTGATCGAGCAATGAGTCTGTCCTGTACAGTCGTGTGTTAGCAGTCAGAGATGATAATGTTAGTAGCTGTAGTTGGCCTTCTGCCACTGTCTCTTTATTTTCGTAATACTGTTTACTGTATCATTGTGCTTGATCAAACATGTCTGAAGAAAGAGAGAGATGATTATTATGAACAAATCATTCGAGTCAGTGTGTCCAGGTGTTAACTGGTCTCACCTGTCTGTGTCTCTTCAGCTGTGATGCAGTCATGTCTGTGCAGTTGATGCTGCAGCAGAGGATCAGCTCTGCTCAGGTGTTGCTGCAGCGGGCAGAGCAGCTTTGTCAGGGTGTGGAGGGTCATCAGAAGCTCTGCGGTAAACTGCGAGCTGAGCTACGCTTCCTGCGACGTGTGGAGGCTGGAGAGCTGCAGGTCAAAGAGTCTCACCTGCACAGCACCAACTTGACTCACCTGACAGCCATCGTGCAGTCGGCCGAGAGTCTGGAGGACGTGGTGGCTCTGCTGCATGTCTTCACTTACCAGGAAGCCTCCGGCCGCCGCCGGACACTGGTGGTGGACGTGGTGGCTAATGGGGGACATACCTGGGTGAAAGCGGTGGGCAGGAAGGCGGAGGCTCTGCACAACATCTGGCAGGGGCGGGGTCAGTACGGAGACAAGAGCATCATCAGGCAGGCGGAGGACTTCCTGCAGGCCAGCCACCAGCAGCCTGTCCATTACCGACACCCCCACATCATTTTCGCCTTCTACAATGGGGTCTCCTGCCCCATGGCCGACCGCCTCAGGGACATGGGTGTCTCCGTACGTGGGGACATCATCGCTGTCAACGCTGTAGTGACAGAGGGAGGCAGTGATGAAGAAGACGAGGAGGGGGAGGAAAGGGAGGCAGATGATAACCATAAAGAGGATGAGGAGGTGTCTGAGCTGACGCGGGTGGACCGCGGCACGGTGGTGGTCAGCCTGGCGTTTCCTGCCCAGGTGCAGGTGGAAGAGTGTCGGCGGGTGAACCTGGACATCACCACGCTCATCACATATGTGTCGTCGCTAAGTCACGGCCGTTGTCACTTCACCTTCAGGGAGCCTGTGCTGACGGAGCAGGCCGCCCAGGAGCGCCAACTGCAGGTGCTGCCGCAGCTCGATGCCTTCATGGCAGGGAAGGAGCTGTTCGCCTGCCGTGCTGCTGTCACTGACTTCCAGCTGATCCTGGACACACTGGGCGGACCGGGTGAGAAGGAGCGTGCTCAGAAGCTCCTGGCACGCCTTCACCTGGTCGACGACCGGCCATCGGAGCGAACACTGCGCCTCACGCCCAGTGCCAAGGTCAACCAGCGCTCGCTTACGATTTTCGGCACTGGTGACTCACTGAGAGCCGTTACCATGACAGCAAACAGCCGTTTTGTCAGGGCGGCTGCGAATCAGGGCGTCCGATACAGCGTGTTTATCCACCAACCACGAGCTCTGACCGAGGGCAAGGAGTGGAGGGCCATGCCCATCTGAGACAGAGAAAGACTTCCAGTAGAGGGGCTGATGGGAGTTTGAGTCTGTTGGCTGAAACAGGTTTAATGTTAAAGCTTTGACTCAAAATTGCCCTGTTGTAAATATGAACCTGATCAGCTGACTTTTGTTATTTTTCTTCATTATTTCAGAATCTATATTCACAGATCAATAAAGCATCACAGTCACTTCCAGCTCCTCTGTCATTTGTTACAGGAGGTCACGTGTGTCAGGTCAACAGGTAGCAGAAAGGTGTGCCCCAACACTGCATTCACATCACATCATAAAAACCGTAATTATGAGCAGCCAAGTGGGAAAATGTAGTAATTGTCTCCATCCTGATTAGGAATTGATAACAGAAACCAATACATCCGACAAACCAGTTCAAGGTGAAACCAGTTACAGGTGTTCTCTCCTGCAAAATGAACAAAGGTATGAAAACAGAGCTGAGTGGTATTGTCCGTTTACAGCTGTGAACAGAAACACAATAACAGCAACTCAGCCAGACATTAAGAAGCGAAATAAAATGAGCTTTTCTTCCCTTCTTTGTCTCTTGGTGTCAGGGTTTGAATTTGTAAAGTGGTTTGAGTTAGTCAGCTTACATTCTTTTAATGATTTTCAGAAATACATTGCATCCCTAGAAACCACACTGTATCTATACCAGTTTACAAAAACACACCTGAGAGAGGAAGGCTTTCAGCTTTCAAAAGAGAGTTGAATGATTTTCCATTGAGGATTTTGTTTCTAATTTTATTTAGTGAAAAACTGGAGTCTTTCATCCACCGATACTGATACGCATTCATGGTTAACGAATAAAAATTGATTACATTATTATTAATCTGTTTATATATATGGGCGTTTTTTTTATCAGTTATGTTTTCCAAAAGCATAAGACAAAACACAGTACGTGATATTTTTGTAGAAAAACTAAAAGAAATAATGCATTTTACAAATATCTGCGGTTTTTATTTTATTGTTAGTAAAAAATGAATAAGTGATGACATTCTTGTACGTCTTAGGTTAAATTAATGATTTAAAAAGCAGTTATTATTATTTGAAAACTGAATCGTCACAGGAGACACGTGGTTTTAACAGGACGGAGAACTTTTAAGGACAATATAACTGAACAAATATAATCGTTTTAACAATAATAAAACTTCAGAGAAACAAAATAAAACAAAGACTTTACCCGGTCAAACGTCAGATAATGGTCCTTTAATTTGAAAACCTGGAAGCGGACGTGGGTGTGTCATGTTTACATTGGTGTCTCCAAATGGCAGCTAGTATTCTGTTATCCTTTGAATAGTACGAGTTTCTGGGTTGAGTTTTGGATCAAATGCCGCGAGTCGGTGCTGAGGAGGAGCTGCGGACTCTGACGGAAGTGAGGACTGAACTTTAAACCTCCACCTTCATCCCCAAATCAAGCTTTATAAGTCAGAAAACCAGTTGGCGTTTCACTTGACCTGCTTTTAACCGGCAGGCTTGCGAAGCTAACAGGGAAGCTCCATTAAGATCCATTCAGAACTCTTAGCTTATTTTAGCTAGCTTAGTTAGCTAAATGCTAACAACAACAAGAACTGACCCGACTCCTTGCCCCCCCCGCCCCTCTCTCCTCCCTCTCTCCTCCCTCTCTCATCCTCTCCTGCCCCACCCCAATCCTTCCTCTTCCTTCTCTCTCACCCCATCTCTTCTATACCCCCCCACCAGTGTCAGTACAGTTATCCAGCAGAGACACTGTCTGATCTTCAGAGAGTTCGATCACTATACTCTGATCTTCGTCTCTATGTGGATTTTTACTGTGAGTATGGAACTTCATTCATTTCCTGACTGTGTTTCTTGACAAAAGCATGTTGATCCAAACACAGTCCTGCAGACAAGACTGGAGGTTTTGCAGATCAGGCCGTGGTGTTTCCTGGTTGCTGTGTACATCAGCACAGGCACACTGCAATAAATGACCTCTCCGATGATTATTGATTATTACCAATCCATCAGCTATCTGATGATTAATGATTAATGAACCTGTTGTTTCTTTTGACAGGTTTTCCAAACAAGGAGAGGAAGAAGCTGGTTTACCTGACGGGCACAGTTCCAGTAAACTATGAAGGTGAGACCACCAGGTGAACTCATCACCACCTGAAAGTAATTTTATCAACATGTTGTACCAAGACATTCCAACTGATAACCAGTCTAGATTAGTCCAGATTGTCAGTGTATTATTAAGTCTAACATCATCAGAGTCAGATCATCATCATCTGACCAAGATAGATCCAAAATAAAAGAGGTACTAACTAATTAACCAACAGAATCAAAATGGAAAACAAAGAAGTTTTGTTCTTTAAATAATTAAGCTCTGGTTTATTCTGGTCTGATCTGGTCAGGTCTAGCACAGTATGCCCTGGTCTGGGTTATGGTTTTGTAAAACCTCCTTCTGACTGTCTGATGTCTCACAGGAATTGAGTATAGTATCCCATTGGATTGATCTGGCCTGATCTATCTGGGTCCGTCTTGTCTGGTCTGGATTACTTTGATCTGATCTATGTGGATCAGTCTGGTCGGGATCAGTCTGGTTTTGTTGACTCTGTGCTGTCGTGTGTCTGCAGGAAGTGAGTATAATATCCCAGTGTGCATCTGGCTTCATGAGACCCACCCAATGTCCCGTCCTCGCTGTTACATCTGTCCGTCCGTCTCCATGGTGATCAACCCATCCTGTCCCTATGTGGACGCCTCCGGCAACATCAGTCTGGACGGACTGAAAAACTGGACCCATGTATGTCCCACACAGCATGCCCAGTCAGACTGGATTAGTTAGTGTGGTTAGCTAGCTACTTATCCCTGTCTAGGTAGCAGACCAAAATTGTCCATATTACACCTCTCCCTGGGGGTTCCTGTGGAACTCCCAGATCTGATGCAATACATGATCCTGTCCCTGTGTGGAGAGTATCACTATGTTGAACCTCAGGGTTGAACTTGATATGGGTCCTGCAAGAGTAAACAGCTGTTCCACTGATCCAGAACCATGACAGAATCCACATCAGTCCTCCTGAATCTGAGGTTCAAAAACAGAACCTCCTTTCAGCAGCCTGACAGAAAATTACTGAGGGAGTCTGAGCAGTTTGAGACCCTGGTAGTTGGTGTTTGGTCCCCATTTTTAGCAATATGAACTACCACCATGGTCTGCCAGTCCACAGGCACTGGGTCCTCCACCAGACACTTAGGAATCAAACAAGATAGTCCAAATCCAACAATGTCCAGACTCTTCAGTATTGCAGGGTGAATCTCATCCGCACCTGGTGACACTGCAGAACTGTTTCATTCCCCTTAGAGCCCCTTCTGCCAGGGAAAAGAAGAAGTCTTCCCTCAAGTCTTAAAATTCATCCATGGGGGACGAGTCAGTCAGGTTCAGGAAAACTCAAAGGTCTCCTTCCACTGTCTGACAATATCTTCAGTCCAGGTTAGCTGTTTTCGTCCCTGCTGAAAACAGTCTGGAAAAAGTCCTGCCTCCTCCTTTGGGGCAGACTGAAAGTCATGGAGAAGGACCATGACCTCCAAGACCTCCTCACAACTAAACCTAGGTGTTGCTGCTCCACCTCCTTCACCAGATCCAGCTCTTTCCCCCTCCACAGAGGTGACATTCCACATAACTTGAACCAGTTCTTGTAGCACACCAAACCCCCCTGCCTCCACCTGTCACCCAACTGAGTGAGCACCCAGCCCTGAATAGAACCTTACAGGTGGTGGGACCACAGAGCCCAACCAGGCTCCATGGATCTCAGTCTTGGCTTCAGGAAAGGGCCCTATCTAATCCGTGTGAGGCATCTTTTACCTAAAGTCGCTCTTCCATAAGGGTTCAGGACTTCCTCTTAGTCTGATCCCTCACCTGGAAGCAGTCTGGGCTGACTGGAGATACACGTCCGCCAGCAACACAGCTCCCAAGATGATGGTGTTTCTTATCTGAAGAATGCTGAGTTAATAAATATTCATGTTAAAATCTTTATTGAACACAGTCCATAAAACAAGTAACTGGTAATTGTTTGTGTTGGTAATATTGATGATGTCACTTCCTGTCAGGGCGTGTCTGACCTATCACTGCTTGTGTCAGAGATGAGGCGGGCCTTCCGGGTGGACACGCCCCTTTACACAAGGTGTCCTGTAGAGGCCCCGCCCCCTGCAAGTGTTCAGATGTCACAGTCAGCGACAGGTGGAAGGTAAGAGAGGTAAACACTACCTGTGGTGTTGATAATCGTAACATGTAACAGTGATTATTGGTATTAATCAATAACTGATCATGTCTGACCTGCTACTATAAAAGAGTTTTTATAGTTCTGTTTCTGCTACAGCCTCCACCATCCCATCATCACCTCATCCTCCATCACCTCCTCACCACAGAGCTGTTCTCTTTCCCTCACCTCCTCATACCCATCTGGACAGAAAGGTAAACTCCCTGTTGGTCTGAGATGATCATGTGTCTGAGCGATATGTTAGCTTGTTAGCATGCTAAATGTAGCATGCCTGTTTGTTTTTGTCTAAAGTGACCTGATGAAGCCCCTCCCCCTGTGTTGCAGCCAGCCAATGGGAGCGGAGCAGGGAGGTGCGAGTCAGGAGGTCGTATACTGAGGAGCTGCTGGGGATCGATTTCGGTGCTCCTTCTCACTCCTGCTTCTCCTCCTCCAAACACAGCAACCCCTTCCTGAGTATCTCCTCCTCAGGTGAACAAGGACACAGATTACGGTTCTCAGTCGCTACGACGGATTTCCATCAGTTGGATTCCAGAGAACATTTAGGAGATCAGTGTATATCTGAAGGAAAAATGCAAGGCGGGGGGGTGTTGCACAGAGCTAGACGGCCCTATATGCTCACTACACAAGTTGCGTAGGGCCCTGCCTCCCCCTTGTGTCAAAGTGGGTGTCAGTGTTTACAATTTAAGCATGAAGATTAATCAGAGCTATCCTTCTGGTCATGAAGAGAAAGAAAAATCACCATGAGATTGAATTCTGGGAATAGCAATCAGGTGAACTGGTCCTCTCTTCTCTAGGTTTGATGTCAGAAAATAGCAGTAACATTAAATTTATATGCATCTCTCTCTGTCTCGCTAGCCTCACTGGACAGGGCGTTTCTCGGTCTGTCTGTGTCCTACTTACCAGCCACTTCCAGGGCTTTGGTCTATGACGATGTGCCTGACAAAAGTGAGAGTGAAATGCAACTATTTATTACATTTAAAAAACACCAACAGGCAACGGTGTTTAGACACTGCAAGTCAGAAAAGATAACTGTATCGTGCCAGAACCTGCATTCATATACGCATGCACAAAATGAAACAAAATGCACTTTTCAGCAGCAACCTCTGTGGGGACCGGTCCAGAGAATATGTGGGCATGACTGCACTCCTCATAAGCGCACATAATTTTAAAACCAGTCAATAATTCTCTATCTCTCCATCAAGGTTTAGTTACAATTCCGGACTAATGCAAGATAGGAAGAAATGAATTGACACTGAGTATTGATTAAATATTGAATTTAAAAGGTTGATTAGCTGGACATACTGGGCAATATAGATGCACATCTCTTAGTAAATGATAACCATCAAGGTATCAGCCAAGCCATAGCATAAATAGCATTTTATATTTGAAAATGGCTTACATGGCTCATGGGTCAGGTAGGAGGGCCCCTTAGCAGAAATTTTCTCTGGTGTTACAGTACTTAGGAATCAAGCTACCAGGTGATTCGGGTTAGCTAGCATGCACACGCTTTTCTTGAAGGATGGCTCCGATGTATTGGAGATTGGTAAAACTGTCAATCAATAGATGGAGATGGGGTTGGCTCTGCGAAATGGGGGGGGGGGGGGGCAGCAAGCCTTTTTAGTTTGTGGTGCCAGGTGTGTGTTTTTGCATGGTATGCCACAAGAGAATTCTGTATGGCAGTAAAGGCAAAAAAGATGGTTGCATTAGAGAACAGCAGTAATGGTTATGCATGGTGTGGTGCTGAAATTTCACTTTTAGCTGCCTCCGCCTTATTTACATGAAAATCTATGGAAAGCGACTGCACAGCAGAAAAAAGATGGTCCGACACCTGCTTTTTCTTAAAGAAAAAAGCCAGACAGTGTATACACGTCCTAATGGGGGGGCCTCCCGTGTAACTTGTTTTACAAGGTGGAAATGGGGAAAATGGTGGGCATGAGTTCATTGAATGATTAAAATTTAATAAAAACAGTTAGTGAAATACAGTATGTAGTGGTATTAAAAGCGTGTGGTTAGCCTTTCATATTAATTTCTTTGATGCAGTTTAAAGGTCTGACTGATGTTTATTTGTGTTTGGTGGGAAAGTGAATCAGGACATGGGGGGATAACTCAGAAAGGTGAGCCAGTGTTTTCAGAAGCTGCCACCTGACACATCCTGGCGTGATGATTGATAAATCAGCAGCACTACAGTATGATCTGATCTGCCACCGACTCAGTATGGACATCATGCTCATGTGGGATTGTTGGGTCTCTGTGAGTAATATTATAAAAGATATGGTCATGACCTGCTTATATCACAAGTGCCCTGAAATAACTTCAGTTATGATTCGGCGCTTAAAGTGACTTGACTTGAAATGACTTGACTTGGTGATGAGCTGAAGCGTCACACTCAGCTGCGGATTGTGAGGATCTTTAAATGCATGAGGATCCCGTTTCTGACTATTATCCTGGTTTTGATCATATTTGAGATCTGATGTTTAACATGGACATGCAAAACCTGGTTATTCATCTCCCTGTTTACAAGATCAGAACAGTAACAGGTTTCTGATCCTCTGTATGCAGGTGTGTGTTGATACTTCACCATATCAGTCTATATGTTCTGTACCAGATCAGAAACCTGGATCAGGTATTTACAGGCCACAGGACCCTGGTTTCTGTCAAAGTACTCCGGGTAGCACATCCACATTTCTGAAACCAGATTAGGATGTTTACATGCTCAACAGATAACCGGGAATGTGTTTTGCATGTAAACACACTATAACTGATAAAAATTAATCTGATGTAAATGTCATGATCTTTTAAAACAGAGAGATGCTCATGAAATAATTAGTGTCTCACTACAGACACAACATAATGGTGCTGGTCTGAGTGTTGATGGCAGTAAATGTTAATGACGGAGTGAATGTTGACGATATGGTGAATGCTGATGACAGAGTGAGTGTTGATGATGGACTGAATGTTGATGACGGACTGAATGTTGATATAGTGAATGTTGATGATAAAGTTAATGGTAAAGCGAATGTTGATGATGGAATGAATGTTCATTAAGTTAATGTTGATGATAGAGTGAATGTTGATGGCAGACTGAATTTTGATGACGGAGTGAATGTTGATGACAGTAAAAGTTGATGGCGGTGTGTCTGTTGATGACAGAGTGAATGTTGATGATAAAGTGAATGTTAGTGGCAGAGCGATAATTGATGATACAGTGAATGATGATAGAGTGAATGTTGATTACAGAGTGAATGTTGATGATAGAGAGAATGTTGATGATGTGGTGAATGTTGGTGACAGAGTGAATGTCGATAAAGTAAATGTTGATGACAGAGTGAATCTTGATGACGGAATGAATGTTTATAATAGTGAATACTGATGACTGAGTGAATACTGATGACAGCCTGAATTTTGATAGAGTGAATGTTTATTACAGAGTGAATGTTGGTAAAAGACTGAATGTTAGTGACGGAATGAATGCTGACGATATAGTGAATACTGATGACAGCCTGAATTTTGACAGAGTGAATGTTGGTGACAGAGTGAATCTTGATGACAGAATGAATCTTAATAATAGCGAATACTGATCACTGAGTGAATACTGATGACTGAGTGAATGTTGATGACAGCCTGAATTTTGATAGAGTGAATGTTGATTACAGAGTGAATGTTGGTGACAGAGTGAATCTTGATGACAGAATGAATGTTTATAATAGCGAATACTGATCACTGAGTGAATACTGATGACTGAGTGAATGTTGATGACAGCCTGAATTTTGATAGAGTGAATGTTGATTACAGAGTGAATGTTGGTGAAAGACTGAATGTTAGTGACGGAATGAATGCTGACGATAAAGTAAATGTTGATGACAGAGTGAATTTTGATGACGGAATGAATGTTAATAATAGAGTGAATGTTGATGACAGAATTTTGATGACAGAGTGAATGTTGAAGACGGAGTGAATGTTGATAAAGAGAATGTTGATGATGGAGTGAATGCTGATGACAGTAAATGTTGATGACAGAGTGAATGTTCATAAGGTGAGGGTTGATGACAGAATAAATGTTCACGATCATAGTTTGATATGAAGTGAAGTGAAACATGTGACCTTTTTATAAAATCTGACTCCAGTTAAGTACCTCACCACCTGTCTTTAAAATGTTGGAACACCTGGATCTGGGTTTCTCTCCATATGAAAAACTCTTACATAAAGTTTGTTTATAAATCCAGACTTTTCAGTACACAGGTTTCGGACCCTGTTTTCTACTAACAGAGCAGTTCTAATTTAGGCCCCTGGGGTCTATGGTTTTAGGCTTAATAAATGAAACTTACTGGACTCCACCTGGTCCTGGTCCCTGCAGGTCCCCTTCCAGAGCCCATCAACAGGATGATAGAGGCTCTGAGACTGGATGGAGAGTACATTAGAAACCAGCAGGGTGACTCACCTGTACGGATCGTCCAATCAGAGGCAGACAGAGACAGACACAGAATGGATTCTGGACCAGCGCCTGGACGACAGCAGGACCTGGGTACTCAGAGACTTCGGTCAGAATCAGCAGCTGGTGTGGACCACATCAAGGTGAGGAGGACTAAAGCTGGTCTTGGTTAGTCTCAGTTAGTCTCAGGTGTTCCCAGCTGGTCTCAGTTCTCATCTGCCCCCATCAGATGGCGGCCCATCTCCCTCCAGACCAGGCGGCCATCTTCCTGTCTCTGATGAGGATGGAGGGGCAGAGCTTCAGCCCCAGTGATGTCATGGAGGCAGTCCAACTCAACAGAGATCTCCCATCAGCCCTCAGGTTCCTGACTCACAGCTGCCCTATATGTCAGGATCAGGTGACCTTCAGCAAGGTGAATCACCTGAGTCCGCCAATAAGAGACCAGACAGCTTCAGTCTTCTTCATCTCTGCCTGTGTTGCCTGTTTCTTCTTCTCTGCTTGGTTTTGGTACTGGTCAGAGTCACAGATGATGTCCTGTGGTATAATCTGTCTTGTAGTATTTATAGACCTCAATGACACCACTGGGCGGGGGGGGTGTAACAGTTATATATGATATATGTTCAGTGCCTAAACCGAATGAACAGAAGAATCTATGATGAGAGTTCTCCATGGCTCTGGAGAGAAACGACACAGTATTGGCCTTAATATAAGACAAATTTTTTTTTCTCAAACTTAGGTTTAAAAAAGTGGGTGTTGTCCAGTATTTCAGGATGAGACAATTACATGTTACATCATTCATCACAACAGATATGCTTTTTGAATGGTGAGAGCATCCGTGTAACTACTGTCTTTCACAGAGTGTTGCATTATGGGTTATTTTTAGCCTTATTATGTTGCTAGGCTAGTGAGTGTTTTCGAGTCCGTCTATAATGAGCCTCTCAGAGTTAATCAGCCTTAACAGTGTTTGATTAGTCCAGTTTAACTTGCAGGATTTTCTGAAGGCTGCTGTAACATGTTCTGCTGCCACAAAGGAAATAAATTCATGACGAGTGAAAACAAGTTCTTAATGTTTCCCAATGTCTTCACTGCAGAAACAACCTGAGATAGGACAACTCTGTCTTATCCCTCGCTTTACACAGATTGGCCGACTCAGCCTTGCCCCCATTTTCACCATACATTGAGCACCATTATACAATAAACCATCACCTGAAAACCATCACCAATACCAAAAGCCCTATGTGCAGAAGGAGGATTTTAAATTCTATTCTGGATAGCCACCCAGAGTAACCTTATCATTAGATAAGGTGTTTCTGAGGTGCTTGGGGCCAAGCATAATAACTTCAGTTTTGTCTGATTTTAACAGCGGAAAGTTGCTGGTCATCCAGGACTTGTGTCCTTAAGGCATGCTTGAAGTTTAGCTAACTGATCGGTTTCATCCGGCTTCATTGACAAGTCAAATTGGGTATCTTCTGCATAACGCTGGAAGTTTATGGAATGTTTCCTAATAATATTGCCTAAGGGAAGCATATATAAGGTGAATAGAACTGGTCCAAGCACAGAACCATGTGGAACTCTGTGTCTAACTTTTGAGTATATGAAGGATTTATCTTTAAAGTTCACAAACTGAAATCAATCTGATAAATAGGACTTAAACCAACTTAGAGCGGTTCCTTTATTGCCAATTAAATGTTCCCTCTCTGTAATAGGATATGATGATCAATGTTATCAAATGCAGCACTAAGATCTAGCAAGACAAGTACAAAGACAAGTTATTTGCCCAATGCAGTTAGAAGATCATTTGTAACTTTCACCAGTGCTGTTTCTGTGATGCACTCTAAATCCTGACTTGAAAATCCTCAAATATCTAGATGGATCTTAGAGAGAAGGGAAGGTTCGATATGGGTCTATAGTTAGCCAAAACATATGGATCAAGATTAAGCTTTTTAAAAAGAGGTTTATTACATCTACTTTAAAGGACAGTGGTACATAGACTGTTAATAAAGACAGATCAATTATATCTAGTAAAGGAGTACTAACTAAGGGTAAAACTTCCTTAAGCAGCCTAGTTGGGACGGGGTCTAAGAGACAAGTTGATGGTGTAGATGAAGACATTGTTGAAGTTGGTTGTTGAAAGTTGATGGGAGAGAAACTGTCTAATTATACATCGGGTTTTGCAGCTGTTTCTAAGGCTCCTGTGTTTGAAGATAAGTTGGTGCCAGAGGTGGTGAATTTTGTCTCCAATAGTTAGAATTTTATCATTAAAGAAGCTCATGAAGTCATCACTACTGAGAGCTATAGGAATACATGGATCAATGAAGCTATGACTCTGACAGCCTGGCTACAGTGCTGAAAAGAAACCAAGGGTTGTTTTTATTTTCCTCTATTAAAGATGGTTAATAGGCTGCTCTGGCATTACAGAGGGGCCTTTATGTTTACAACTGGTTACAACAGCTAATTAGCAGATCAACAAGACTTATTTTACAACAAAACCAGGACCAGTGATAATGTTAGAAAAGGTCCTTTGTTCTGCAGAAAAAGGGGTTAAAGAGATGCCCCCAACCCTAACCCCAACAGCAGAGAGAGAAAGAATCTAGTCTGACCACAGGTTTTATTGGTAAGATTATGTCATGGGTCACCAGGATACCGGTGATTACTATAAACGCTGTGTCAGTTAGCAGAGTTCAAGTAGTAGGTTAATAGGCAGGGGATTGTGGTATACTGCGGAAAATGCGGAAGCATGAGAAGCCCCTACACAGGTCTCAGGTGATTTCAGCAGGTCTTAGGTGGTCTCAGATCATGTCCAGTTTTATGTATCTGTGAAACCTGTGGATCTGATCTCACTGATCAGTCACATCAGGTCACAGTTTCCTGCAGCTGAGTCACTATAAAATCAAAGTTCTCGTTTTTCCCTTCAAGCACACCTTTGAAGTTTGACACCAGGACTGAGGTCCCCTGTCTGCAGGCTCAAAGAAGGATCCTACAAACTCTGGGTCAAACACATTGTCAGTTATCTAGTCCTGGTTTTGTGTTCAGACCTTCTCATCTTTCCAACAGGTGGAATAAACCATCCCCTGCTCTGCCTCCTCTCATATGGACGTTGTAATGCTCTGTGTTCCTGTTACTTTCAGCTCAAGCTCAGCTGCACGGCTGTAAACTAAGACCCAACAGGGTTATCATATCAGACCAGTGCTGGACTTGCTGCAATGGGTCTATCTGACATTCAGGTCTTAATTACTTTTCAGACCATAAACACCTTGGCAAATTCAGGACCCGCAGAGACCAAGGTCCTGCTGTCCTGACCCCCAAGTTCTGGATCAGTCTGGATTTGGGGGTCAGGTGATTTAAATCTCATCTCCACACCTACAGCAGCTTTTATGTCTTTATCGATGCTTCCAGCCCTGATTCACTTTTCTGCTTTTATTCTCTTCCTCATTTTTGCTTGTCTTTCATTGAATTATCTGTTCATATTCTGTTCTTCTATCAGTTTGTTTTCATCTGCACCTTGTAAAGATAAAGAATTAATTACTTTCTTTTTTCTTCTCTTTCCCGCAGATCATCACAATGACTCACTGCTCCTGCTTCCTGTGTCAGACATGTTTTAAGACATTTTTCGCAGCGGCCATTAAAGAGCGCAGCGTTGATCAGCTGGTTTGTCCTCAGTGTGGCAGACCTGAGGTCAGAGGTCAGGGGGGTATGGAGGAGTCCATGGACTACTTCAACCTGTTGGACACTCAGGTGAGGGGGTCACCGGGACTCACAGGTGTGAGACACAGGTTTGTCCTGTGCTGATTTCAGAACAGTCAGTCTACATCAGAGTTTATCTCATCAATGGAAACTATGATGAGAAATATTCATTGATGAGGGTTTTTGTTGAAAAAAGGACTGAAGTTAAAATAACTAAATTGAAAAATTAAATAAAAAGTAACTTGTAAACGAGAACTGTGATGACATGTTTTCCATTTTTCATCAAAGAATAAAAACTAAAGGATGGTGTGAAATACAAACGATTAACTCTAGTTTTATTTATCTGCAGTATCACAGACTGTAACTGCTATTTGATAAACTTTATTGTGTAGTAGCTGAATAAAGTTTGTGTTTAAACACTGACAAAAACATGCAGCATTAAAAACCAGCTGATTCTGACAACAAGGTTGACACTGATTCAATTTGTCTGCTACTGGAAGAACATCCCTAACTGCTTCTTCTGATTGTGTTTGTTTCTTTGTCTCTTTGCTTGTGTGCAGATCCGTCACTTCCTGCCTCCTCAGGTCCATGAACTTTTCCAGAGGAAACTCAGAGATCGAGCTCTGCAGGAGATGCCGAACTTCTGCTGGTGTGCTCATGTAAGAACCTGACTCTGACTGGACCACTATAGACCAGTCCAAATGGAGGGGGTTTTTAACTGGAGATCAGACATTTAATCATTTAGTTGATCAAAAGAAAAATAATCAGCAGCTATTCTGGTCAATGATTAATCGTTTACGTCCATTTTTAAGCCAAACATGGTCTGATGGTAAGGATGGGTACCACATAACCAACAACGTCCACAGTCATACAAATGATTCGCAAGCGCTTTCTCAAGGATCTTAGAGAGAAAGGGAAGGTTAGATATGGGTCTATAGTTGGCCAAAACATCTGGATCAAGAGGCGGCTTTTTAAGAAGAGGTTTAATTACAGCTACTTTAAAGGACATTGGTACATAGCCTGAGTGCTGACTAAGGGTATATCTTCCTTAAGCAGCTTAGTTGGGATGGGGTCTAAGAGACAGGTTGATGCTTTAGATGAAGACATTGTTGAAATTAGTTGGCAAAGGTCGATGGGAGAAAAACTGTGTAAATATATAACAGGTTTTGCAGCTGATTCTAAGGTTCCTGTGTTTGAAGATAAATCGTTGCCGGTTGAGGGCAGGAGATGGTGAATTTTATCTCTAATAGTTAGAATTTTATCATTAAAGAAGCTCATGAAATCGTCACTACTGAGAGCTATAGGAAAACATGGATCAAGGAGCTATGACTCTATGTCAGCCTGGCTACAGTGCTGTGTCAGTTAGCAGAGTTCAGGTACTAGGTTGATAAGCAGGGGATTGCGGTAAACTGCGTAAATGCGGAGGCATCTCCTCACCTACAGCAGCTTTTATGTCTTTATCGATTCCTCCAGCCCTGATTCACTTTTCTGCTTTTATTCTCTCCATCGTTTTTGCTCAGCGTTCATTGTTTGTTGTTTGTGTACTACATAACCAACAACGTCCACAGTCCACTTCCTGGCCGAGGACCTTTGTTATATGTTTCACCTCTGTGTCTGTTTCCTGTCTCTGGACTGTCAACTGTCAAGTATAGACAAAATAATAATAATAATAACAAAAATCTAAAAAAAAATAGGCCAAATGTTTACTGGTTCCAATTTCTTCAGTGTGAGGATTTGCCAGCTTTTCCAATCTTATGTTGTAGTGAACGTATTCTCTTTTGGTTTTGGGATGTTGGTCAGATACAGAAAACTGTTTGAAGAAATCACCTTGGGCTCTGGGAAATTATTATGATAATTTTAAAATATTTTCAGAAATTTTACAGATCAAACTACGAATATAAGATATCATCACCAGATAATAAAAATAATTGTTGGTTTAACGTCTGTCAAGCATCCGACTTTTATTAAATAAATCTGTCAAGGCTTAGAGACACCACAGGACATGTTGTTACAGTCTTTTAATGTCCACACTCAGCTATTAGTATGTTCTCATCTTATTAACAGTGTCTGTTATGACTGAGGAAGGCTTGGGCTCTGTGGGCTTTTCGCCTGGTACCAGGAAATAAAATCACTGCTGTTCATGCAGGGAACATGAAAACTGCCCTGCTGCTGACGACAGACAACACATACGTCACAACTCACTTTTAATGTGGTCTCTGAGGTCACTCCAATGTGACCTCAGAGACTGGATCAGGACCTCAGAGACTGGATTAAGACCTCAGAGATTCTAGCTTGCCATAAGAACTCTAGTCAGGACCTGTAGATTGACTCAGATATAATCCCTTTAATGTGATCCAGATGACCCAGTTTAGTTGCTGGTAGTTCTGACCTGAGGAATTGATCCTGATCCTGAAGACTTTTGCGTTTGATTGAACAGGACTTTGTTGACTCTGACTTCACCTGCTCAGTACACCCGTGTCTGCAGCTCAGATACTTGTGTGTAATGTGTGTTTCAGTGTTCATTCGGCATGCTTCATGAAGCTGACCGGTTGAGGATGGACTGTCCCAGCTGCAAGAAGAGTACCTGCTCTCAGTGCAGATCACCTGTAAGTATGTCTGTGAAGATTCTCAGTCATCCAGGTCATGGTATTCTGTAAGTGTTATGTAAAGGCAGGTGGACTTGCTTGAAGTTCTTGAAGACATTTCGTCTCTCATCCGAAAGGCTTCTTCAGTTCTAACCAACTAATGGGGAGCTCCAAGCATTTATTCTCTGGTGAGATCGCCAACACTTGTGAGTCGTTGAGGTCACATAAGTTGTTGACCCTTGCGTTCATCATGTGATTAATTAGGATCACATGGGCCAAGGTTTGGATGGGTGCTGACACCTTGAGGGTTGTTAGGGTGACAAGTGAGTTGTTGACCCACCCTGCCATCATGTGAGTCATTGAGGTCACAGGAGTCCTGGTGTGGATGGTCATTCAGCTGTCTGGGGAGTGAACTTGGAACTGCATTGTAGGTGGCTTACAGGTGGTGTCTCAGACCACCTCTTCTGTTTGGTGACGGTTTTTCCTGATTGACAAAGATGGCTTCTTTCACTCCTCTTTCAAACCATCGGTCTTATCTGGCCAAAATAAGTACATCACTGTCTTGAAAAGAGTGTGTGGAGGAAGGCTCAGAACCAGTTACTCAACGAGAGGGTGAGACAAGTACATTTTAACATTGATGCCCTTAAAGCTAGGATTGAACAGATGCTCGAGGAGTTGACATCACATCTTCCCAGTGAGGTACTGCAGCAAATCTCCAGGTTCATGGCTAAGGCACAGGCTTTACAACACACCAAAGGCAAGGTACAACAGATACACAAGTTCCAAACCTTGCAGTGACGACTCAGCACTGCTCACAAAACAGAGGAACTGACCTGGTTAAGGAAGTACAACCCCTCAACACAGCTGGACATTCAAAGAAAGTGGGTGAAGAACCTGTCTAACAGGGACCTCACTCAACCAGAAAAGGATGTTTTATCCAAAGGATTAAACTTTGCCATAACACCAGAACAGGTACCAGTTGTAAACCTTGTCCCAGCCACAGAATCAGCCATCAGAACATTTACAGACTGTACCCTGGGGAAGCCACTCCTCGCATTTACGGACTCCCAAAGATACACATGGAAGGAGTCCCACTCAGACCCATCATCAGCAGTATTAACTCGGTAACTTAAAACACTCCACATCACATAGAGAACTCCCAGGACTTTTCAAACAAGGTTGGAAAAATAAAATTGGACTCAGATGAAACCATGGTATCCTATGATGTCACTTCACTCTTCACATGAATTTCTACCACAGAAGCAGTTAAAACACTTAGGAAACAACTGCTACAGGACAGCACTTTACCCAACAGAACCAACCTCACCCCTGACCACATATGCGCCTTGCTTGACATCTGCCTGACTACTACCTGTTTCCAATTTCAATTAAGGTTTCACAGAAAGAAGCATAGCTGTACCCTGGGCACACCGCTGTTACTAATAATGGCTAGTGGAAGAAGTAGAGAAAAGAGCCCTGACCTCTTTTCCAGGAGCTGCCCCCAGCCAATGGTTTAGGTATGAGGATGACACCTGGGTCAAAATCAAAACCCATAAGTTGAATCCTTCACTGAACACATCAATGCAGTGGACAGCAACAGCAAATTCACTCGTGAGGATGTCAGTGGAAATAGCCTAGCCCTCTTAGAGTGTGCAGTGCACATTGAGAACAATAGAAGCCTAAACATTGAAGTATACCGGAAATCCCCACACACACAGATCAATACCTACTGTTTGACTCTCACCACCCACTGGAGCACAAACTAGAGGTCATCAGAACCCCAGACCATCAGGCTCAGAATATTCCCACAAGGTCAGAGGGGAAAGAGAAGGAACATAAACACATAAAGGAAGCACTTAGAACTTGGGTTACCCCAACTGGCCTTTGGCAAAACCACAAAAAGAGGCAGAACAGACAGAGAAGAAAAGTGCAATAAACGAAAAATTGCCTATGTTGCTGGATTATCTGAAAAACTCAGGAGCATCTTCCAAAAACATAACATCCCTGTGCATTTCAAGCCGAGTAACACTCTGAGGCAAAAAGTTGTCCACCCTAAGGACAAAATACCCAGGCACAAGCAGAACAACGTAGTTTAAGCAGTCCAATGCAGTGAGGAATGCACAGACCTGTACATTGGGGAAACTAAACAACTATTACATATGCTCATGGCACAACACAGGAGAGCCAGTTCCTCAGGTCAGGACTCAGCAATTCCACCCACATCTGAAGGACAAAGGACACTCTTTTCAGGACATGATGTACGCATTTTGACCAGAGAAGACTGATGAAAACGGAATGAAAGAAGCCATCTTTGTCAATCTGGAACAACCCTCACTAAAGAGAAGAGGAGGTCTGAGACACCACCTGTCAACCACCTACAATGCAGTTCTAAGTTCACTCCCCAGACAGCTGAATGACCATCCACACCAGGACTCGTGTGATCTCAACCACTCACATGATGGCAGGGTGGGTCAACGACTCACTTGTCACCCTAATGACTCCCAAGTGTTACTGATCTTACCAGAGGATAAATACCTAGAACTCCCCGCTAGTCAGTTAGAACTGAAGAAGCCTTTCGGATGAGAGACGAAACGTCTTCAAGAACTTCAAGCAAGTCCAGTTGCCTTCGCATAGCGCTTACAGATCACCTGTAAAATACACAAACATGTACACACACATACACCCACGAATGTTATGTGCATGTAAAGCATGCTGATAGGCAACATGTCAAACTGACCCCAGTGCAGACATGGTGTTGTACTGACAGTCTCTGAGAAAGATTTGATCTGGAATCAAACCAATGTGCTGATGCGAAACACTCCGTTACATGTGTGTGCTAGCTCACACAGGAACACCAACATGTACTGTTAGGACAGTCACATTTCTCAGATCAGATCTGACTACACAGAGTGACACTGTCCATAACATGAATCTGTTTGTTCTGCAGTGGTCTCCTCAGCATCAGGATCTGTCCTGTCAACAGTTCAGAGTCTGGCAGCAGCAGAACCAGCTGGACCACCACACCACCACCCTGCTCAGCTACAACAGCATCGGTACAAACACCTCCACCAGGCCTTAACCCGTGTCCCTGGGAGGCCATCCAGGACTCCTGTCACTGTCATCTAGAGCCCTGTTTCCACTGCAGGAGCGTAAACTGCAGCTTAACATATATCTATTATCTCTGCTTAACTGCTGCACCGGTATGGAGCAGCACAAAACAGAAGAACAAACGAACATGTCCAGGCTTCATTGGAGCAGAGCATTTGGAGGGATTTCTTAGAGATACAGCACACCAACAAACAAAGCAGGAGACATTAAAAAGATCAACTGTACTGTATATTCTGTGTAGTCTTTCTCATATAAATTACTGTGTTCAATCTGTGTAGTCTCAACTGTGGTCTAATGTGGTTCTGTTATCTGACTGTAATGTGTTTGTGTGTCGTCAGAGTGTCCAAACTGTCAGTTCATCTTCAGTCTGTCCAAAGGAGGTTGTCTTCACTTCACCTGCAGTCAGTGTCAGCATCAGTTCTGTGGAGGCTGCAGTCAGACCTTCACTTTGGGATCTGTGAGTCTTTAGTCTGCATCTACTGTCATCTTTTCTGTCAGGTCCTA